>NW_016107450.1:779455-809003 GCF_001604975.1 Cebus imitator | reverse complement strand
CCAGGCTGGTCTTGAATTCCTGACCTTGTGATCCACCCATCTTGGCCTCCCAAAGTGCTGAGATTTCAGTCGTGAGCCACCGCGCCTGGCTCTCAAGATCTTGTCTTAAGATCAGAATCCTGTAACCTTTTCATTTGATATTATTCATCAAAGAGTGTACCAAATTATAAGTGTCTGTGTATTATTTCAATCTAAGCTGATATTAAGGACATATACACATTTTTTGTGCATTTTATTGTTTTTGCTGTATCTTCATTTTTTCAGGTCTTTGCTGTCAAATAAGGTCTTTTAGAACTCTAAGAAGAAAGATTTTGTGACTTCATTTTTATTTCGGTGAAGGTTTATACAAAGGCTTCATAAAATTTTATATAGCAGGTTTTTGGGTGGGAGGAAATCAAATATGTGTGTGATTGGAAAAGATTAACAAAACCCCCCAGAAGATCGTAGGATTTTACAGTGAAACTCCTAATATAATCCCTGTCCTTTCCATTCGGGTTACTGGTGATGAAATTAGCTTAACGGAGGTGTGAGCATTAAAAACCAATGAAATAGAATAAAAAATATCACAGTGCGTTACCTATAGTAGGGGTATTAGCTCATAATTTTGTTTCAGAAAAAAGTGTATGTTTACGTGTACCGAATCATAGAAGTAAGATGTATTTCTTACTGTATTTTCAAACAGTTTGAAAACACTGGCCTAGAAAACTCTTTAATTCATTTTGTTATCTTCCAGCTTTTGTTACCTTATTGAATGGGGAACAAGCCCAGAATGCAATTCAGATGTTTCATCAATACTCTTTTAGAGGAAAAGACTTAATAGTCCAGCTTCAGCCAACAGATGCTTTGCTGTGTATTACCAACCTGCCCATTTCTTTTACATTGGAAGAATTTGAAGAACTTGTTCGTGCTTATGGAAATATTGAGAGATGTTTTTTGGTCTATAGCGAAGTTACTGGCCATTCCAAAGGCTATGGATTTGTGGAATACATGAAAAAGGACTTTGCTGCAAAGGCTAGATTGGAACTATTGGGTAAACAGTTGGGAGCATCAGCACTCTTTGCACAATGGATGGATGTTAATCTATTGGCTTCAGAGCTCATTCATTCCAAGTGCCTTTGTATTGATAAACTCCCCAGTGACTACAGGGATTCAGAAGAGCTGTTGCAAATTCTTTCCAGTGTTCATAAACCAGTGTTTTGCCAGGTATGTATTTTTAAAAGATTATTGGAAATATTTTAAAATATATGCATATGTATCTAATCTACATATACTCAAAATTTATCATACCTGTTTGATTAACACAAAGTATGATTTAATTCTGCATTATTCTGTAGGGAAGACTTTGATCTCATGGGAAATTTTAAAACAGTTCCACTGTTTATGGACCAAAGTATATTGTTAATGTAGTTAAGTATGCCTTAGCAAATCCATTGCCTACTCATTCACCGCATTCCATCCATTCACCCCACCATTTATTCATTGATCCATTCATCTATCCAACTTATATTTACCATCTGCTGTGTGCCAGACATTATGCCAAGTGTCAGAAAGGCAGAGAATGGAAAGACACTCTATATCAATACCTCAGAATTTTGTAGAAGAGGCTGACAAATAAGCAAACAATTGCAAATCCTATATGAAGAGTGATGTAATGGAGGATAGAAAAGTATTATGAAGTTTAAAAGGAATGTATAGTTCTGTCTTAATGTGTCACGGTAGGTGAGACATCTAGAGAAGATCCTGAAAACTGATAACACTGGTGAGAATTTTCAAGCGTTTTATCATAGTAAAATTAAATACATTCTAATAAATATATATATACACACACACACATATATAGTGTATATAACTCCTGTCCTTACAGAGTTTTGATAGCAACTGATCAATTATTTCTGTTGTTTCTCTCCATTTCTTCCTTTTCTCTCTTCCCTTTTACCACCCTCCTTTCCCATCCATGCTCCTTTTCCTCTTACCTCCCTTGTTTCCTGTCCTCCTTTGGGTTTTTTCTTTAATGATACATTTGTTGAGTTCCTAGTATTGCAGTAGAAGTTTTGGAGTACATATATATATACTCACACATATATTTATTTTTTAAGTTGACAGTTAAAATAGTATTCATCATGTATAACATGATGTTTTGAAGTATATATACATTGTGGAATGGCTAAATTGAGCTAATTAACATATGTATTACCTCACATAGTTACCATTTTGGTGATAAGAACACTTAACATCCACTCTCATAGCATTTTTCCAGAATACAATGTTGTTATTAACTGTAGTCATCATGTTGTCCAAAAGATCTTTTGAACCTATTTTTCTTACTTAACTGAAATGTTGCATTTTTTAACCAGTATCTCCCCAAGCCCCTACACCAATCTCCCCAGCCCCTGGTGTCTTCTATTCTACACTATACTTTTACGAGATCAACTTTTTAAGCTTCCATACATAAGTGAAATTATGCAGTAATATATATTTTTAACAATTTTTTTTGAGACAGGGTCTTCCTCTGTTGCCCAGGCTGGAATCATGGCTCACAGTAGTCCCAAACTCCTGGGTTCAAGCAATCCTCCTGTCTCAGCCTCCCAAGTAGCTAGGACTACAAGTGCACATCACTATGTCCAGCTAAGTTTTATTTTTATTTTGTAGATACTGGGTCTCGTTATGTTCCCAGGCTGGTCTCAAACATCTGGGCTCAAGTGATCCTCCTATCTTGGCCTCCCAAAGCTCTAGGATGGGCTTATTGATAGGCATTTCTTGAATACTAAGAATTATATAATGTTGTCATCCTATAGCCATCCATAATTCTTTGTATCTTTATTTGAGGCCTTTGAAGCAAATGTGAAGAGAAAGGCCATGTATCATAAATTGTATTTGAATTGTGAATCCTACCATTAGAAGGGACCGTATCATAAATTTCATTTGAATTGTGAACCCCAGAGTTGGAAGAACCCTTAGAGATTATCTAGTATAGGTTTACACATCATAGAAAATATTTGCTACCATATTTTTGAGTGACCATCTAGCTTCTGCTGGAATACTTCAAAATAGTAGAAAATTAACTAGATCACAAGTCAGACCATTGTATCTTTGCATAGCTCTCATATTTGAACTGGAATAGCCCTCTCTGAAACTACTGATGCTGTGGACTTAAAATGATTTTGGTTTTTGAAAGACTTAAAATATTATAATTAGGCATGAAGGTCATAATGAAATAGGAATAGTAAAAAAATCTTTTTAAAGCTTTCAAAGGATGAATAAAGCAGCTTTGGGATGGCTCTTTATCAGTGGGTCTGTTACTTCAGGCTGTTTTGCATTGTAGATTGACATAGACTGTATTAAAGACACAGACTCTTACCTTGTGGTCAGGAGACCAAAATGATTAATTAATGGCTTTTACAAACCTGATTTTAAGACCTTTGGATTATAAGAGGAATAAGATTGTTAGAGAAATGTTTAGAAGAGGTAGATGTGTTTTCCTTTTCCTGTGTGATTAGAAAAAGCTTGTGGAGGAAAAGATATTTGAGGACAGTTTTTAAAGAAAGAAATAATGTAAAGGAAAAAAATAGAAATTTGATCTAAATATACAGGGAAGTAGAAGAAAGTTAAGCTTCAAAAACAAGATAAAATAAACTGAAAAGGACTAAGTGATTTAGCTGTAATATCAGCCTATCGAGATACCAAACCCAAATAGAAGTATTGGAAATGTGTCTTCTCAAAGACATACTAAGCTGAGTGTTGTGCCATTTATCACTTTATAGCATGAATGTATTTAAGATAATTCATACATGTTCAAAACCTAGAAACGTTTTAGTGTCTTATCTTGTTCTTATTTTTGCTCTTTGTACCAGTCTTTTCAGATCCAGGACTTTAGTATCTTCCTTTACACTCTTACAGGTGGGTGACTGGAAATAAATCGAGTTCTACATGGCAGGAGTTTATTTAGGGCACATTCAGAAATAAAAGTTCTGTGTTGCTTTTAATAAACCTGGGACACAATTTTCCTAAATAAGATTTGCCTTGGTATACTTGACTAAATTCCTGGGATCTGCCTAAAATAGTGAAATAAAAATGAAATGTTCCTCCTACCTTTCTTCTCTTGATAACACTAACTTTATTTTCCATTGATGTGTGGTCAGATAATTTGTTCAGTATGTTTCACTGTCCATATAGTGATTTCTGTTTAAGGAAAGCTGTAATTATCGTGTCCTCATATGTCCCTATAAATTACCAGTTTATATATTTCTTAATATGTAGAGACTCTTACCATTTGGGCTTGTACTGTTAAAATAAATTAGAAAAATCAAAGAATTGAATAGAAACTTGACAGACTCCTATCTTCCTGTCTTCAGAAAGAACTATAAGCAACTAGTAAACATTTTCATAAAGAAAGAGAATATTTCCACCAGTATCAATGCTCCAATGCACTTATTCTTGAATTTGAAAATTATATATTGTACATAAATGTTTCTAAGTAAAGATTGGAATTCCTGTTTAATAGAATGTATTGTATCAGCTTGCACAGGATGAAGGTAGTTACGTTGGTGGCTTTGCAGTGGTTGAATATAGCACTGCCGAGCACACTGAAGAGGTCCAGCAGGCAGCGGATGGTATGATCATCAAGGGCACCAAAGTCCAGGTTTCCTTCTGTGCCCCTGGAGCGCCGGGGCGAAGTACATTAGCAGCATTGATAGCGGCTCAACGTGTGGTAAGTTTTTTCTCTTTCTCTTTTTTTTTGGGATATAGAAAATTCTGCTACTCTTTTAATCTATCCAATCTAGCCAAAGTAATTGTTGATTGGACTATCATTGCATTTTCATCACACTGAAGAGTTCTCCTTTTTTAAAAAACAGTTAGCTGAATTGTTTCTTTGTTAAGTCAAGACAGAAGTCATTACAGAAAAAGAAATTGTGTTTAGTAAAGTCTATTTATGTTGAAAAATTTTTCAAGGACTTTCATTTATTCAGCAAATATGTGAGTTACTGTTGTGTTCTAAATTTTGGGGTGTAAATGCCTCTTTCTCTTTTTCTTTTTTTGAGACAGAGTTTCACTCTTTCGCCCAGGCTAGAGTGCAGTGGCGCAATCTCAGATCAGTGCAGCCTCTGCCTACTGGGTTTAAGCAATTCTTCTGCCTCAGTCTCCCGAGTAGCTGGGACTACAGGCGCATGCCACCACACCTGGCTAATTTTTATTTTTTTAGTAGAGACAGCATGTTGCCATGTTGGCCAGGCTGATCTTGAACTCCTGAGCTCAGGTGACCCACCTGCCTCAGCCTCCCAGAGTGCTGGGATTACAAACGTGAGCCACCATGCCTGGCTGCCTCTTTTTTCAAGAAGTTTTCACAAGTAGCGGAAAAGACATACCTGCTTTTTACTTACGTGGCACATTGTACTTAACTTCTTTATAGTAACTGTCTACTCATTCCTCTCTACTTTTCTAGCCTGGAGGATCCTTAGAGATGGAGACTATACCTCCTTCATAGTTTTTACCTTAGTACTTAGCATAGTAAATATTTGTTAATTGAAGGAAGGAAGGAATACACTTTTGAAGGAATTGCAGAAGACTTTATGCTGAGGATGACATTAAAGTGTGACATTAAAAAATGGATGAGATATTGACTTGTGTTGATGAGAGGTGGAAAATAGGATTGCCAGAGAAATACAGATTTTTGCATGAGATACTTATATTAAAATAATCATTCATTGTTCATCTGAACTCCAAATTTAGCTGCACATTCTGTATTTTTACTTGCTACATCTGGCAACCCTAAAGAGGGAGAGTGAGTAGTCACATTAGGTGGAACAGAAACTACTCACACAGTGGTATGAGCTGAATTTACATGCTTGAGGAGTGATAAGTGGACTGGTTGCAGAGTGAATATGAGGATGCTTAGATGCAGGTGAATGCCAGAGCAAGGAAAACAACTGAGTACTCAGCCAGTTTGGTAAGCAATGGGGAACTTATAAAATATAGAAACAATATAGTGACAAGATCAGAGTGAAGCCACCATGAGACTAGTCTGAAAGTGGTTAGATGGACTGGAGAGAGGAGATTAGTAGAGGGGGGATAAGAAAGGAGACTGTGGTTAGCTCTCTACTCTCACATCTCCTGCCGCCTCCTCTTACTCCTTGACCTCACCTTTGGTCCTGGATTCCTTCTCCCTTTTTTCTTAGTTTGTCTGTCTTCTCATAGGTTCCTCTGTCATTGTTACATCCTTGCTTACGTAATTCACCACCTCAGCCATTCATTCAATATCAACTTCATCTCCTCTAGTTATGTTGTCTCTTTGTTGGATTGGATTCGCTGGGTTTACGAGTCTGAATCCCTCCAGTCACTTACTTCTGAAGTTAGGGCACTGTGTCCTCTTGGAGAAAAACAGACAACTGGGTGGCACGACACTACCACAGATGTACAGCACACGTTTATAGCTGGACCCTCAGCAAATCTCCAGCTCTTCTCTCATTAGCTCTTTTCCATTTTTTTCAGCAGCTATCTAAAACCTTCACGGTATTCCTGTTTTTGTCCTTTTTCTCAGATGATCATGGCTCCTACATTATAGAAATGTAAAGTCCATGTGTTGAACTCATTCATTCATTCAGCTATTCTCACATTGCCCGAGCATGCATGTCCCTATTTTTTCCTTCCATCTCTCTTCAATACTATTCATTCCATGCGTATTTACTGGGTATGCACTAAATGCTAGGTACTCTTAGAGATGTTTAGAATTCATCAGTGAGCAAAGCCAGTACAGATTCCTGTTCTTGTGGAGGATTGTGTCTCTTCTTGCCAAAGCATGCGGTATGGCTGAGTCCCCACCCTCAGGGCTCTTGATCCTCTACCGATTTTCACTTGGTGTTTCATCAGCTCCATCCCCCCTGCTATAAACATGCTCAAGTTTTTTCCTTTTAAAATCCTTTCTCTCAAAACCCTAGAAGAAAACCTAGGCGAAACCATTCAGGACATAGGCATAGGCAAAGACTTCATGGCTAAAACACCAAAAGCAATGACAACAAAAGCCAAAATAGACAAATGGGATCTAATTAAACTTAAGAGCTTCTGCACAGCAAAAGAAACCATCATTAGAGTGAACTGGCAACCAACAGGATGGGAAAAAATTTTTGCAGTCTACCCTTCTGACAAAGGGCTAATATCCAGAATCTACAAAGAACTTAAATTCATAAGAAAAAAACAACCCTATCAAAAAGTGGGCAAAGAGTATGAACAGACACATCCCAAGACATTTATGCAGCCAACAAACGTGAAAAAAAGCTCATCATCACTGGTCATTAGAGAAATGCAAATCAAAACCACATTGAGATACCATCTCACACCAGTTAAAATGGCAATCATTAAAAAGTCAGGAGACAACAGATGCTAGAGAGGATGTGGAGAAATAGGAACACTTTTACACTGTTGGTGGGAATGTGAATTAATTCAACCATTGTGGAAGACTGTGGTGATTCCTCAAGGATCTAGAACTAGAAATACCATTTGACCCTGCAATCCCATTACTGGGTATATACCCAAAGGATTATAAATCTTTCTATTATAAAGATATATGTACACATATGTTCATCGCAGCACTGTTCACAATAGCAGAGACTTGGAACCAACCCAAATGCCCATCAGTGATAGATTGGGCAAAGAAAATGTGGCATATATACACCATGGAATACTATGCAGGTATAAAAAAGGATGAGTTCATGTCCTTTGCAGGGACATGGATGAAGCTGGAGACCATCATTCTCAGCAAACTGACACAAAACAGAAAACCTAACACTGCATGTTCTCACTTATAAGTGGGTGTTGAACAATGAGAACATATGGACACAAGGAGGGGAACATCACACACCTGGGCCGGTCAGGGGGTGGAAGGGCTAGAGAAGGGACAGCAGGGGATAGGGGCATTGGGGAGGGCTAACATTAGGAGAAATACCTGATGTAGATTATAGGGAGATAGATGCCTAAAACATTACAGCACGTGTATACCTATGTAACCTGCACGATCTGCACATGTACCCCAGAACTTAAAGTATACAAAAAAATCCTTTTTAGATACTGGGCTTTATAACCATGCACCCAGAGTTGCTTGAACAATTAGGCCTCATGTATTGTCACCATTTCTTAATTTCCATTTCCTTCTCAGTCTAATGCAATGTAGTTTCTGCCTCCACTATTCAAGTGAATATGTACTCGTTAAGAGGGATTTTTAAATATTCAAATCTAGTGGGTACATTTCAGTCTTTTATTGGTTGGTCCCTTTGCAACATTTAAAAATTTACAGGTGTGAACGGTGGCTCACGCTTGCAATCCCAGCACTTTGGGAGGTCAAGGTGGGAGGATCCTTTGATCCCAGGAGCTCAAGACTAGTCTGGGAAACATGGTGAAACCCTGTCTCTACAAAAAATTAGCCAGGCTTACTGGTGTGCGCCTGTTAGTCCTAGCTATTTGGGAGACTGAGGTGGGAGAATCACCTGAGCCTGGGAGTTCAAGGCTGCAGTGAGCTGTGATTACACCACTGCACTCCAGACCAAGTAACAAAGCAAGACCCTGTCTCAAAAACAAAATAAAACAAAACAAAACTCTCTACTACCTTGAATTTTGCCACACCATTCATTTTCCTATCTGTCTACGTGTTCTTTCCCTAACTTATTTTTTTCCCCTAAAGGCTGATATCAGTATATTTCCAAATTTGGCCTTGTCATTTTCTTCCTGTTATATATGCCTATTAATGATTACTACCAAGCATATAATTTCAGACCAAACTGCTGTCAGCACTAAATTATATTTCCGAGGGATACTTGGACATTCCCACTTCGTGCTGTATAAATAGTTCAATTTCAGCATCTCAAAGAAAACTATTTTTTATGGGACTTGCATTTCTATGTTCTATAACATCTATATATGTTTCACCCAAGCTAAAACTATGTGAATCAAAAATTCACTTAAGGCTGGGCACCGTAGCTCACGCCTGTAATCCCAGCACTTTCGGAGGCCAAGGTGGGCGGATCACAAGGTTAGGAGATTGAGACCATCATGGCCAACATGGTGAAGCTCTGTCTTTACTAAAAATTAGCTGGGTGTGGTGGTGCGTGCATGTAGTCTCAGCTACTCAGGAGGCTGAGACAGGAGAATCACTTGAACCCAGAAGGCAGAGGCTGCAGTGAGCTGAGATCACGCCACTGCACTCCAGCCTGGGTGACAGAGTGAGACTCTGTCTCAAACAAAACAAAACAAAACAAAAACAAGAACAATTCAGTTAGTCGTGATTGCTCTCCATCACCCACCTTCTAATCTAAATGTCAGAAATATTGCACATCCTTTCAATTCTACCTCCTAAGATCTCTGAAATCCTTGAGACCTTGTCAGCATCTTGATTACTTCACTCAGGATCTCATCTTTTCTCACCTCTCTGATTAGAATAATTCGCTACATGATCCCATGTCATTAGTCTTTCCCCTTCTAATCCATCTTGCACAGTGCATAGGAGAGATATTTCTCACCCTCAACTCAGCTTGTGTCATTCTCTTGCTTAATATTTTTTAATGCCTGAATAAGTTCACTGTCTTTAGCATAGCATGCAGATTCTTTATGATCAGATAGTAGTGACAGTGAGAAATCTCAGTCTTAAAAATAAGGTATTCATGTAATGTTTTCTATATATTTTTGGTACATATCTTTGATAATATCAAATGTTCTGAGTTTTTAAAAAAATCATAAATAGGTGCTGAATATTTCTACAACTATTGAAATAATCCTGATTTCTCCTTAAGTTCATTAGTGTCTTTTGAGAATTACACATTCTATTTTAATCCTGCTGGTGATTGTTCCTAACTTTTTTTGTTGAAATGGAGTCTTGCTCTGTTGTTCAGGCTAAAGTACAGTGGTGTGATCTCGGCTCACTGCAACCTCCACCTCCTGGGTTCAAGTGATTCTCGTGCCTCAGCCTCTCAAGTAGTGGAATTATGGGCATGCACCACCATGCTCAGCTAACTTTTGTATTTTTAGTAGAAACAGGGTTTCACTATGTTGGCCAGGCTGGTCTTGAACTTCTGACCTCAAGTGATCTGCGTGCCTTAGCCTCCCAAAGTGCTGGGATTACAGGGGTGAGCCACCATGCCTGGCCAATTGTCCCTAGCTTTTTAAAAATTTTTTTATTTTTTTTTTATTGCATTTTAGGTATTGGGGTAGATGTGAAGAACATGCAAGATTGTTGCATAGGTACACGCATGGCAGTGTGATTTGCTGCCTTCCTCCCCTTTACCTGTATCTGGCATTTCTCCGCATGCTATCTCTCCCCACCTCCCCCCCGTCCCTCCCCCATTTCCCCCCAACAGACCCCAGTGTGGAGTGCACCCCTCCCTGTGTCCATGTGTTCTCATTGTTCAACACCCGCCTATAAGTAAGAACATGCAGTGTTTGATTTTCTGCCCTTGTGTCAGTTTGCTGAGAATGATGGTTTCCAGGTTCATCCATGTCCCTAGCTTTTTAACATGCATAGGTTTATCAGAACTTCTGTGCACTCACCTATTCTCACTTCCATCTGCTTCCTCCTTCCTACCATACCTAGCATCATATTGGTGTCTACATTTTTACATTAGGATAGTCTTAAATGTTTTTGTGTTTTTATGGTTGTGGCTCTGTATACAAGATTAAAATTATCATATTGTCTACCTTAATTTCCACATATTATTTAATAACATATTACATTTCTTTCTTTTCTCACTGGATGATTTCCTTCTAGGGGATTTTGAAAGATAGTATTCTTGTGGTAAAAACTTTTGAGAACTTGTATACTTGAGAATATTTTTATTTCATTCTGATATTAAATAACTTAGATGAATCTAAAAATGAGGCTCAGAGTACTTACAGTACTTTGTATTAATTCACTGTCTTCTTGAATCTAATGTTGATGCCTTGAGAAAGAAGATGCTATTAATTTGTTTCTTGTTCCTTTAGAGATATGTTATTTATAGATGGAAGTTTTTAGAAGGTTTTTTGTTGTTATTGGCTTTGATGTTCTTAAATGTCACATGAAGAAATGTGATTAGGTGTGTTTTTTCTTTAGAAATCATATTTGGGAGACTGTGAACCCTTTCATTCTGTGCTCTTTAATCTTTAATAATGGGAAATTTTTCAGCTATTATTTTTTCAAAGATCTTATTTTCTTCTCCTTCAGGGACTTCTAATATTGTGTTGATGCTTCTACCTCTGTTTTCTTCATCACCTTGCTTTTTCTTGTTTGTTTGAATTTTCAATTTCTTTAACTGGATTTTTATGATCACTATTTTGGGCCAGGTGCGATGGCTCATGCCTATAATCCCAGCACTTTGGGAGGCTGAGGCAGGTGGATCACCTAAGGTCAGGAGTTCAAGACCAACGTGGTCAACATGGCAAAACCCCGTCTCTACTAAAAATACAAAAAACTTAGCCAGATGTGGCAGGCACCTGTAATCTCAGCTACTTAGGAGGCTGAGGCAGGAGAATTGCTTGAACCTGGGAGGTGGAGGTTGCAGTGAGCCGAGATCACACCATTGCACTCCAGCCTGGGCAACATAGTGAGACTATGTCTTAAAAAAAAATTCACTATTTTGTTTTTTAGTCACATGTATTCTACTATGTAACCTATCTGTTAAAGCACAGGGTAAATGTTAAGAATAACGCTTTATGAATTCCTTCAGTTTCTTTATCTGTAAAATGGAGATAATAATACCAACCTTATAGAATTGGTTTTTTGAGAAGTAAAGATCTGATTCATGTAAACTGTTTAGAACAATGCCAAGTCTACAGTAAGAGAGGACTGCTGTTATTTTTCTCAATACTTATGTTTTTCATAATCTAGCATTTCTCATTGGTTATTCTTTGTAACTGCTTGCCCTTGCTTCATGTTTTAAATAAAAATCCATTTTATTTTTGTGATGTCTATTACATTTATTTGACATTTTTATTATTTCCTATCCATAATTCTGCTTTCTCTCTTACAGTTGGTTCAGTTTGTTGCTTTTATTTTTTAGTGACTGCATTCTCCAAATGTCTAGCTATTTTTCTTTTGAATGTATGAATATACATTTCCTGTGGGAGCTGTAACCTTCCTATGTGTCACTGTTTAGAGGTTGTGGGGAAGGGGATGGACAGAGGGAAGCTAAAGCCTGATCTTAGCTAGGGTTTAGGGAAGGCAGGTAAGGACCTCAGGGCAGAGAAGTTCTGCCTTCACCATCTAGGCTTGAGCCCAGCCCTTTTCCTACCCCAGCCAGGCAGCCCCTGCACCTTAGAGAGCCCCTCTCATCTCCACTTCCAGCCTTGCTCTTTTCCAAGTTCTGCCTGCCTTCATTGTAACTCTTCTGTCCTGCAGAGTGGGTGTGGGAGGACCTGAAAAGGTCGGGGAGGTGGGAAGATTTTCAGTGACCAGCTGGTCTGCCTGCCTGGTGTTATCTTGTCCTGACTGTCTCTGCACTTATGTGCCAGCCTGCTGTTATTGGTCCTATGGCTGTCACTCAGCTGATGCTGCTGTTTTCCCACCTTGCTATGCTGGCCAGGAAAGCCATGCTCTCTGAAAACAAAGTAGATACACAACTCAAAAGCCCTTCCCCAAATCATCCTGTGTGTGGATCCATGTACTCTCATGTTCTCTGCTGATGTTTACCCTCACATATTCTGTCTCCCCAGGGATTTCTCTCAGGCTTTATGTCAGTTTCTTTGATGCATCACCTTCTCCCTCTCAATTTCACAGTACTGGGTTGGGAGAAGGATCCAGTTGTCCTTGTGAGTTCTCCATTTTCTCATAGCTAAAAGTTTTTAATTTATCTTTTATGTAATTATATATAAATATTAATATCCTCATCCATTAAGCTGGTTTTTCAAACTGAAAACTATTTCATATTTTTAGGAAGCGACTCAGTCGCATGTATGTAAGGCCAGTTCGTTTTAATATCATATTAAGTCACTGAAGTAAAGACCTTTATACAAAAGAAGATTTTGAATTATAAGGCAACTCATATTATTGAACTTCGTTTTATGTTTATTTGAAGTTTTTGTTTGTAAAAATATAGAAACAGGGTTTCACTATGTCACCCAATCTGATCTTGACCTTCTGGGCTTAAGTGATCCTCCTGCCTCAGCCTCCCAAAGTGCTAGGATTACAGGCATGAGCCACTTGGCCTGGCCAGTTAAACTTTAACATTATAAGAAGGCTCTTCTGTAATGTCAAAGTATTAATATTGTGTCAACAAGTTATTAATAACTTCAGATTTCCTTGTTATCCTTCTATTTGTATTATATGATGAGACTCATTGTACTAAATTGTCAGTCCTCTTAAAGCCAGTTGGTATTTACCCAAGACATTCTATGAGGATTTTATTCCATATGTATAGTTGAGAACTTTGATAGAATATAAAATAGATATATAATATAAATCAAATTATGTTTATCATAAAATAGATCTTATCAGATGAATGAGAGTTTCTAGAAGAAAGCCTTTGAAATTGTCTTTTGTACTTATACTTGTTCTAATGTTTCTTATTTCTGTATTCATTGAAGATGAACAGTAATCAAAAGGGCTTACTTCCCGAGCCAAATCCGGTACAAATTATGAAAAGTTTAAACAACCCTGCTATGTTGCAAGTTCTTCTACAACCCCAGTTATGTGGACGAGCTGTTAAACCAGGTATGGACCATGTATGTACACTGATTAAAGAATGTTAGCATAAAGTTAATTTTTTCACATGTGAAACATTTAAAAAATTGATTTGTGAAAAATATATTAAAATTAGCATAAAATATTTAATTTTTCTAGGACCTGTTAATGAATTTTAATCAATAATCTGAGATGATATATTTTGACGATTTTTGATATATACAACCTGCTTATTTGTTTTTTTTAAATTAAATATCAAACCTTCCATTTAGCTCTTAGTTGACATGAATTTATATACACTACATTGTTGTAACTTATATCAACAAAGAATTAGTACTCTTCTATGTAATATTTTTAGCAGAATTATTTTGTTGAAGTGCCAAATGTTTGTTTCCTCTTTGCTCTTCCTCTTTTTGTTGTAAAATTGTTTCACTTTGTAGCAAATGATGAAAACATTATTATTTTCTAAGTATTATGAAAATCTTTATAATGTCAGTATACATTAAGTATCTACCTATTTAGTATTCTTTCTCTAGTAAGAACTTACCTTCTGTGCATTCTGAAATGCACAACTTTTCATGTACAAAAATGTCTGTTTTCGCATTATGAGGAAATGAATGCCTATACAGTAGTTCCCCTCCCATCTCTGTTCTTGTGTGCCACAATTTACTTACTTGCATTCTGAAAATATTATGTGGAAGATTTCAAAAATAAACAACTCATAAATTTTAAACTGCATGCTATCCTGAGTAGTGTGATGAAATATTTTGCCATTCTGCTCCTCCCGCCTTGGCTATGAATTATCCCTCTGTCCAGTATACCTACTCTGTGTACATTACCCACCCATTAATCACTTAGTAGCTGTCTTGGTTATTCCATCACCTGTCATGGTATTGTGCTCAAGTAGCCCTTATTTTCCTTAATAATGGCTCCAAAGCACAAGAGTAGTGGTGCTGGCAGTTTGGATATGCCAAAGAGAAGCTACAAAGTGCTTCCTTTGAGTGAAAGGGTTAAAACGTTTCCAACTTAATAAGGAAAAACAAAATGTGTGCTGAAGTTGCTGAGATCTACAGTAAGAATGAATCTTCATGAAATTGTGAAGAAGGAAAAATAAATTTGAACATAGTATATATAAGATTTGTCACTATTTCAGGCGTCCACTGAGGGTCTTGGAGCATATCCCTTACTGATAAGAAGGAACTGCTGTATTCAACATTTAAGTTCAGAGCAAATATGTATAGAGACAGTATATTAAATATATTCATTATATTTCAGTCCCAGCTGGTCTAACACCAGCTCACCTACTGCATGTCAATTCTAGCACTAACTACCCGGAGTTAGCACAGACCCTACATGTTAAGGGCTCAATCTTCCATATTACTGT
Organism: Cebus imitator; assembly: GCF_001604975.1. Taxonomy (NCBI): domain Eukaryota; kingdom Metazoa; phylum Chordata; class Mammalia; order Primates; family Cebidae; genus Cebus; species Cebus imitator. Next base: position 793,986 of record NW_016107450.1, on the reverse strand, counting down.
CTGCACTTTAGACCTAGACACAAGTTCAGGGAATTCTCCAGGTCATGTGTACCTCTGACCAATACTTGTGAGTACCATTTTATTATAAAGGACACAGGCAAAGGAAGAGACCTTTAGGGAAAGATCTTGGAGGGTCTGGAATACAGAGCTTCTGTGTCCTTTACCCATCAAATCAGGCCATGTCACCCTCCCAACAATGTTTTTCAACCAGGGACCTCTACTCTGGAGGTTAGAAGGTCAGACTGATACCACATGGTGCAAAGCCTGTTTTTCAACCAGGGATCTCTACTGAACTTTGGTGTCCAGAGTTTTTATTGGGGTTTCAGTATGTTGATGTGTTTGATGGGCCCCATGATTGAACTCAAATCTCTAGTTTGCTTCCATACCTTGGAGGTTAGAAGGTCAGACTGACAGCACATGGTGCAAAGCCTGACCTCTCCTTATAGAGTTGGTCTTTTGGCACAGCCAGCCCTCATCCTGAAGCTATCTATGGGTCCACCATGAGTTACCTCAATAACATATCAAAGACACTTCTGTAAGTCAGGAAGCTCCAAGGATTTAGAGTCTCCCTCTCAGGAACCAGGGATAAAGGCCAGTTATATTCTTTATTATACAACAGTATTCATAATAAGTACTTCATATAAATTATTTGTGTGTAAGAAGCAGCTTTGGTAGTTTTCTGGCTCAGGCTATTGCGCAATCAGATATCTCTTTTACAATTTTAATGGTATAGAGATATTCTTTTTTTGTCTTGACAACGTGAAGGATTAGAAGCTCATTATTTCCCAAGGAAGTATTTTCCCTGGTTTGACAGTTTTAATTACTAGAAAGTTTTTATATTACTAATGTAAGTAATTTTTAGCTACTTATTCTGGTTCTGCCTTTGAAGAAATATAGGATAAATGTAATTCTTTTTGCATAAGAAAAGCCTCCTAATATTTGAAGACAACTACCATAAAACGTCAGTCATTTTTTATTTTCTCTGTCTTCTTTTCTCCAGACCAGTTTTTTTTTTTTTTATACAATACAACCCTATCGGTAAAATAAATTTTGAGCAGAGCCCCAATATATACCATATATGTAAAAGATGTCAATTAAATAGATGAACCATTGTCAAACCATATATTTAGAAATGATCAAGCCTAATGTTTTCCTTTTTAAAGATGAAAGTAAACATAAATAAAGATGGTATTTTTTTCTGCATCTCTCTTTTTATACATCTTATATCTCTTTGCAGATTACAGCTCTATATTTGACTTTCCATAACATGTCACAGGATATGTGTTTTAAATCCCCCAAAAGTTGTTCTCTCGTGGTTATAGTCTAGATCTTCCTGGTTATCCCAAAGTATGATGTGCACAGACACAAACATATTCTGTAGATTGGTTTTGGTTAGCACAGAATGCACTGGGATTTCTTTCCTATTATCATTATATTTCTATTAACACAGTCTCTGTATATTGGTTTTGGTTAGCACAGAATGCACTGGGATTTCTTTTCTATTATCATTATATTTCTATTAACACAGTCCAAGATTTTATTAGTGTGTAAAGAAGTATACCACATTCTTAGGTCTTTTAGAAAGTATTGTCTGCCTCTTTGGACCCTGGGCTATCTTTACTAATTCTTCTCAAGTATTATTTTTGTCTCTTCTTTTCATCTAAGACTAAATATTCTCCACTGTGCTGTTCTATTCAGATTAATGCATGGCCATATGGCAGTAGGCTTCTTTATGCTTAGTGCTTTCTCAATTTTAAGTAAGATGTTTGAATATTACACTGATGCAGAAGGTATTTCACCAAACATAGCTTTTTCTTGTGTGGAGTGGAAAGGGAAGAGGAATAAATCACTGCTTCACTTGAGCACATCCATAGCTGGAAAATATGTGGAAAGCTTTCTGATGTTGAGGAAAAAAAAAGACAGCTTATTGTTAATAAATTCCATTTATTTTTCATTTACTCTGTCCTTTACTGTATCTTAACTGTAGCCTTGCTGTATCCTGAACTCCTCACAGAGGCCTTCTCTGAGCAAACTAAATTAATGATAAAGAACAGTAATTCCTGGCCAGGCACAGTAGCTTACACCTGTAATCCCAGCACTTTGGGACAGTGAGGTGGGCAGATTACCTGAGATCAGGAGTTCAAGACCAGCCTGGCCAATGTGGTGAAACCCCATCTCTACTAAAAATACAAAAATTAGCCAGGCATGGTGGCATGCACCTGTAGTCCGAGCTACTCAGAAGGCTAAGGCAGGAGAATGGCATGAACCCCAGAGGCAGAGGTTGCAGTGAGCCAATATTATGCCACTGCACTCCAGCCTGGGCAACAGTGAGACTCCCTCTCAAAAAAAAAAAAAAAAAAAAAAAAAACCCCCCAAAAAAAAAAAAAAAAAAAAAAAAAAAAAAAATTCCTTGCCCTGCTTCTTTATCATTGTATCATTTTAAAAACAACTGACATATATTATATATATACTTGGTATTGTCTTTTTGTCCCACTAAAATGGAAGCTCAACTGCTATTAGATTAATTTCCCTCCCAGGTCCAATTTTGATTATGTTATTTTGACCAAGCTGATCTTTTATCTTCAATATAGACTTTTTAACTACCTTCAAAAATACAATAATTATTCTAGACTTCTTTCTTTGTGTTACTAATTTAACTATTATGTAATCACTTGATAGCATAAACTTTATTTTTGAACAGCTTTATTGAGGTGTAGTTGATGTATATTAAGCTGTAGATATTTGAAGTGTAGGAATTGATATGTTTTGATGTTATATATATACCCATGAAATCATCAGCACAATCAGATAATAAACATATGAATTACCCCCCAAAGCTTCTTTTCGTCCATTTGTAATCCATCCCCTATCCTGTCCCCAGGAAACCAATGATCTGCTTTCTGTCACTACAGTTTGTATTTTCTGGAAATTGGTATAAAAGGAATCACACAGTTTGTACTGTTTGACTTCATTCCCTTAGCTTACTGTTTTGGGATTGATCCATATTGTTACATGGATTATTAGTAGTTTTCCTTTTTATCACCAAGTAATATTTCATTCTATAATTTGTTGCTTTCATTGATTTGTTGATGGACATCTGAGTTATTTCCAGTTTGAGGCCATTAGAAATAATATCTCTATAGACATTTGTGTACTAGTCTTTATGCTTTGATTTCTTATGCTTTTATTCCTATGCTTTTTTATTCTCTTTGATAAATAACTATCTGTGGAATGGCTGGGTCATATGTTTAAGTGGTAAGAAACTGCCCAGCTGTTTTCCAATGTGGTTGAGCCATTTTACATACCAACAGTTTCTAGGGCTCCAGTTTGCTCAGTATCCCTGCCACTACTTGATCTATTGGTCTTTTTAATTTTAGCCTTTCTATTGGGTGTACAGTGCTTTCTTACTGTGGTGGTAATTTGAATATTTCTTTCGACTAATGATCTTGAATGTATTTTAAAAAATCTTTATTGATATGAAAAGATGTTTAATGTTTACTATTAACTTTTTCAAAGAAGTTAAAAATCTCATTAAAACTGGTTTAAAATCCACTCTTATCCCATGCTTGTATTATAGAGAATATATGTCTTTTTTTCTTAAGTTGAGAAATCTCTGGAAAAACACTTATGAAAATGCTATTTGTTTTCTGTGGTTAGAGTAAAATCAGATAAGTGAAATAAACTATTTGTGTTTTCTATATTTTCTATGGTGTCTGTTCCTGAATAGATGTTTCAAGGCTTTCATTATGTTCTTAGATGGAAGTAAAAGAAAACTCTTTCTTAGACAACTTAAAATATATCCCAATTCCAATTTCCAGGTCTGTCTTAAGTGCAGTTATATGAAATACTGCTGATTGATGCCAAATTTCTTGTTAATGAATAATTCCAGTTTCGTTTTTCACCCCCCTTCATTCCATTTGAGAAGGGGAGTGGAAAGGAGTATTGTATCAGACCCCCACATTTTAGACATATGGTCTTATAGAACTTCTTAGGGATCTACTTTAATAAAAATATAGTTTGCTAGTTTCATCAGATAATTTCACATAGTTAATGAGCATTCTCTCCTATGCTATACCTTCTCTGTTCTACTAATATAGCTATGGTCAATTTTTCTATCATCTAGAAGAATTGAATCTGTGGATAACTCCTAGTATTTTTCTAGAAGTAAAAATTTAACTGTTGTAGAAAATTCAAATATATATGATTCCTTTATATAAGCTATAAACACATATGATGAATCCATTGATTCATAAGACCTGTTTTCATTAACGTTAATGCCATCTTGATCATAACATTTAATTAAAATCTGCCATATGTTAGTTAAGCAAGCTGGCTACTGTGCTCAATAAATATATATACCTTTAGAAACATTAAGTCACATGCTGTCACCAAACCACATAAGTAGTATTCTTTGAAAATTAAACTCATTGCTTTTGTTCTAAGATCTATTGTTCAAAAAAAAAAAATCCAGAAAACACACACACACACAATTTTATGATTTAAAAATCCCAATCTTTACTTTGTTTTCTAGAAGAGCCACATGTGACCAGTGCCAATTTAAGAATTATTGGTTTTTTATCATTATTATTATACTTTAAGTTCTGGGGTACATGTGCAGAACATGCAGGTTTGTTACATAGGTATACATGTGCCATGGTGGTTTGCTGCATCCATTACCCTGTCATCTACATTAAGTATTTCTCCTAATGCTATTCCTCCCTTAGCCCCCAGCCCCCTGCTATCCCTTCTTTAGCCCTCACCCCGTGACAGGCCCTGGTGTATGATGTTCCCTTTCCTGTTTTCATGTGTTCTCATTGTTCAACACCCACTTATGAGTGAGAACATGAGTGTTTGTTTTTCCGTTCTTATGTCACTTTGCTGAGAATGATGGTTTCCAGCTACATCCATGTCCCTGCAAAGGACGTGAACTCATCCTTTTTTTATGGCTGCGTACTCCTCCATGGTGTATATGTGCCACATTTTCTTTATCCAGTCTATTGATGAGCTTTTGGGTTGGTTCCAAGTCTTTGCTATTGTGAACAGTGCCTCAGGGAACATATGTGTGCATGTGTCTTTATCATAGAATGATTTATAATCCTTTGGGTATATACCCTGTAATGGGATTGCTGGGTCAAATGTTATTTCTAGTTCTAGATCCTTGAGGAATCGCCACACTGTCTTCTACAATGGTCGAACTAATTTACATTGAACTAATTTATACTCTCACCAACAGTGTAAGTGTTCCTATTTCTCCACATATTCTCCAGCATCTGTTGTCTTCTGTTTAATGATTGCCATTGTAACTGGCGTGAGATGGTATCTCAGTGTGGTTTTGATTTGCATTTCTCTAATGACTAGTGATGATGAGCTTTTTTTCATATATTTGTTGGCTGCATTAATGTCTTCTTTTGAGAAGTGTCTGTTCATATTCTTTGCCCACTTTTTGATTTTTTTTCTTGTAAATTTGTTTAAGTTCTTTGTAGATTCTGGATATTAGCCCTTTGTCAGATGGGTAGATTGCAAAATTTTTTTCCCATTCTGTTGGTTGCCGGTTCACTCTAATGATAGTTTCTTTTGCTGTCCAGAAGCTCTTTAGTTTAATTAGACCCCATTTGTCTATTTTGGCTTTGGTTGCCATTGCTTTTGGTGTTTTAGTCATGAAGTCCTTGCCCATGCCTGTGTCCTCAATGGTATTGCCTATGTTTTCTTCTAGAGTTTTTTTGGTGTTAGTCCTTATGTTTAAATCTTTAATCCATCTTGAGTTAACTTTTATATAAGGTATAAGGAAGGGATTTAGTTTCAGCTTTCTGCCTATGACTAGCCAGTGTTTCCAATACCATTTATTAAATATGGAATTCTTTCTCCATTACTTGTTTTTGTCAGGTTTGTCAAAGATCAGATAGTTGTAGGTGTGTGGCATTGCTTCTGAGGCCTCTGTTCTGTTCCATGGGTCTTTATCTCTGTTTTGGTACCAGTACCATACTGTTTTGATTACTGTAGCCTTGTAGTATAGTTTAAAGTCAGGTAGCATGATGCATGATGCCTCCAGCTTTTTTTTTTTTTTTTTTTTTTTTTTGCTCCTTAGGATTTTTTTGGCTATGCGGGCTCTTTTTTGGGTCCAAATGAAATTTAAGGTTTTTTCCCCCCCCAGTTCTGTGAAGAAAGTGAATAGTAGCTTGATCGATATAGCATTGAATCTATACATTACTTTGGGCAGTGTGGCCATTTTCACGATATTGATTCTTCCTAACCATGAGCATGGAATGTTTTTCCATCTGTTCATGTCCTCTCTTTTTTCCTTGAGCAGTGGTAGTTCTCCTTGAAGAAGTCCTTCATATGCCTTGTTAGTTGTATTCCCAGGTATTTTATTCTCTTTGTAGCAATTGTGAGTGGGAGTTCACTCATGATTTGGCTCTCTGTTTGTCTGTTATTGGTGTATAGGAATGCTTGTGATTTTTGCACATTGATTTTGTATCCTGAGACTTTGCTGAAGTTGCTTAACGGCTGAAGGAGATTTTGGGCTGAGATGATGGGGTCTTCTAACTATACAGTCATGTGGTCTGCTAACAGAGACAATTTGACTTTTTCTTTTCCTAATTGAATACGCTTCATTTTTTGTTCTTGCCTGATTGCCCTGGCCAGAACTTCCAGTACTATGTTGAATAGGAGTGATGAGAGACAGCATCCTTGTCCTGTGTCAGTTTTCAAAGGGCATGTTCCAGTTTTTGCCAGTTCAGTATGATATTTGCTGTGGGTTTATCATAAACATCTCTTAGTATTTTGAGGTATGTTCCATCAATACCTAGTTTTTTGAGAGTTTTTAGCATAAAGTCCTGTTGAATTTTGTTGACCACCTTCTCTGCATCTGTTAAGATAATCATGTGGTCTTTGTCTTTGGTTCTGTTTATGTGAGGGATTACGTTTATTGATTTGCTTATGTTGAACCAGTGTGGCATCCCAGGGATGAAGCCAACTTGATTGTGATGGATAAGCTTTTGATGTGCCGTTGGTTTCAGTTTGCCAGTATTTTATTGAGGATTTTTGAATCAATGTTCATCAGGAATATTGGCCTGAAATTTTCTTTTTTAGTTGTATCTCTGCCAGGTTTTGGTATCAGGATGATTTTGATCTCATAGAATGAGTTAGGGAGGATTCCCTCATTTTCTATTGTTGGGAGTATTTTCAGAAGGAATGGTACCAGCTCCTCTTTGTATGTCTGTTTCAGAATTTGGCTGTGAACCATCTGGTCCTGGACTTTCTTTGGTTGGTAGACTATTAATTGCTGCCTCAATTGTTATTGGTCTATTCAGGGATTTGACTTCTTCCTGATTTAGTCGTGGGAGGTGTAAGTGTCCAGAAATTTATCCATTTCTTCTAGATTTTCTGGTTTATTTGCGTAGAGTTGTTTATAGTATTCTCTGATGGTAGTTTGTACTTCTGTGAGATTAGTGGTGATATCCCCTTTATCATTTTTTATTGCATCTATTTGATTCTTCTCTCTTTTCTTCTTTATTAGTCTGGCTAGCAGTCTATCTATTTTGTTGATTCTTCTCAAAAAACCAGCTCCTGGATTCATTGATTTTTTTTTTGAAGGATTTGTTGTGTCTCCTTCAGTTCCTGCTCTGATCTTAGTTATTTCTTGTCTTCTGCCAGCTTTTGAATTTGTTTGATTTTGCTCCTCTAGTTCTTTTAATTGTGACATTAGGATGTTGATTTTAGATCTTTCCTAATTTCTCTTGTGGGCATTTAGTGCTATAAATTTCCCTCTACACGCTACTTTAGATGTGTCCCAGAGATTCTGATACATTGTATCTTCATTCTCATTGGTTTTGAAGAACATCTTTATTTCTGCCTTCATTTTGTTATTTATTCAGTAGTCATTCAGGAGCAGGTTGTTCAGTTTCCATGTAGTTGGGCAGTTTTGAGTGAGTTTCTTAATTCTGAGTTCTAATTTGGTTGCACTGTGGTCTGAGAGACTGTTCGTTATGATATCCCTTCTTTTGCATTTGCTGAGGAGTGTTTTACTTCCAGTTATGGGGTCAGTTTTAGAGTGAGTGCGATGTGGTGCTGAGAAGAATGTACATTCTGTTGATTTGGGATGGATAGTTCTATAGATGTGTATTAGGTCTGCTTGGTCCAGATCTGAGTTCCGAGTCCTCGATATCCAGATGCCTCAGTTGGAAATGTGGCGATCACCCACCTCTGTGTTGCCCTTGCTGGGAGCTGCGCACCAGAGCTGTTCCTATTCAGCCATCTTTCCAGCCATCCCTTTGAGCATCTTTTATTGTGCTTATTTGTCATCTTTTATCTTCTTTGGTGATAAGACTTTTCAGATATTTTGTATGTGTTAAAACTGAGTTGTTTGTCTTATTAAGTTGTAAGAGTTCTTTCTTTATTCCAGATCCAAGTACTTTGCTGAATATATGGTTTGCAAATATTTTTTTATAGTGTCTTTTAAAGAACAAATTTTTTTATTTTGACAAAATCCAATTTGTTTTTTTCTTTTATAATTTGTACTTCCTGTGTTGTATTTGAGAAATCTTTGCCAAATTCATGTTTTCTAAGATTTTCCTGGAGAAAGTTTTGTAATTTTATCCCTATGTTTATATCAGTGATCTATTTTGAGTTAAGTTTTGTTTATGGTGTGAGATAAGAGTCCAGGTGTTATTTTTACGTATGGTATACATGAGTCTGTAACTAAGCTCTGTTCATCGATCTAAATGTCTATCTTTGTAGCAGTATTGTCTTTATATCAACACTGTCTCTATACCAAAATATCTGTGTAATAAATCCTGAAATCAGTTAGGGTAAATCCTTCAACTTTATTCTTCTGTTTCAAAGTTGTTTTGGCTGTTCCAGGTTCTTTGTATTGGTTTATAAATTCTAGAATCAGAGTGCCAATTTCTATGAAAAATGTCTGCTGGGATTTTGATTGAGATTGTGTCGATTTATATGCTAATTTAGGTAGAATTGACAACAATTCTGAGGCTTCTGATCCCTAAGTGTGGTATATCCTTAAGTATATCTTTTCAGTTATTTTCAGGTCATCTTTAATTTCTCCCAGTAATGTTTTATAGTTTTCAGAATACAAATCTTATACATCTTTGGTCAGATTTATTCACAGTATTTCATATTTTTTGATGTTATTTTAAATGGTACCGTTCTCTTAGTTTCAATACCCTATTGCTTGTTGTTAGCATATAGTAGTATAATTGATTAAATATATATTTATCTTATATCCTGCAGTCTTGCTAAACTCACCTATTTTTCTAGTAGGTTTTTGTCAGAATTTTCTATGTAGATGATTATGTTATCTACAAATAAACACAATTTTTCTTCTTCCTTTCCAACATGTATTGCTTTTACTTTTTTCCTTGCTTTTTTGCATTAGATAGAAATTCCAATGTAATTGTGCATGGAACTGGTGAGAGCAGACATCCTTGTCTCATTTCTGATCTGATAGAGAAAGCATTCATTCTTTGATTATTAAGTATTATCTTAGCTAGAAATTTTTTTCACAGATTTCTTTTATTAAGCTGGGCGATTTACCATCTGTTTCTGATTGCCAAGTTTTAGCATGATGATAGCTGGAATTTGTTGAATGCTTTTCTCCATTTATTGAGATGATCATATTTTTTTTGATCTGTTAACATAATACATTACATTGATGATTTTTGAATGTTATACCAACCCTTTATTCCTAGGGTAAACCTCACTTAGTCATGGTATATTATAATCTTTTTTATATATTGTTGAATTTGATTTGATAAAATTTAGTTTGAAATTTTTGCATCTATGTTTATGAGGTATATTGGTCTGTAGTTTTCTTCTCTTGTAATATATTTTCTGGCTTTGTTGTGCTACCTTCATAATGATTTGGAAAATATTCCCTCTCTTCAGTCATCAGGACACTTTGTGTTCAGTACTATTATTTCTTCCTCATATGTCTGATAGAATTCACTAGGGAAATCAGCTGTGTTGAATTTTTTAAGGAAAATTTATAACTACAAATTTAATTTCTTTAGTATATGAGTTATTTCAGGATGTCATTCTTAAGTGAGCTTTGGTAGTTTGTATCTTTCAAGGAAATTGTCTATTTTGTGTAAGTTATCAAATTTATTGGCATACCATTATTAATAGTATTCTCTTATTCTTTCATCTCTGCAGGATCTATAGTGATGGGCTCTCTCACATTCCTGATACTTTTGTCTTCTCTCCTTTTTTCCTGATAAGTCTGGGAAAAGGTTTATTGGTATTATTGAGTTTTCCAAAGAGCTAGCTTTTGGTTTCATTGAGTTTTTCTGATTGTTGTCTGTTTTTTTTTTTTCATTGCTTTCTACTTTAATTATTTCTTTCTGCTTACTTCGAGCATATTTTGTTCTTCCTTTTCTGGTTTCTTAAAATTAGATTATTCACCTGGGACCTTTCCTCTTTTAATGTGTTTAGTATTACAAATTTCCTTCTAAGCACTGTCTCTCACAAATTTCGATTTGTTACATTGTTTTCATTCATTTCAAAATACTTTTTTGTTTTCATTTTGATTTATTTGGTCCATTGGTTATTTGTGTTACTTAAGTTACAAAGTTTGGAGATTTTCTAGATTTTTTTTTATTAATGATACCTTATTTAATTCACTTGTCAGAGAGGATACTTTGTACAGTATAAATTTATAAATTATAATTTAGACTTGTTTCATGGTTCAGAATATGGGCTATACTGGCAAATATTTCATGGACACTTGAAAATAATGTGTATTCTGTGCTTACTGGGTGTGGAGTGTTCTATACATGTCAGTTAGCTCAACATGGTTGATAGTGTTCATGTTTCTATATCCTTACTGATTTTGTCCACTTATTCAATCAGTTACTGAGGAGAGGGATGGGACATAATGGGAGTCCTAGCCATAAGCTAAGGGTAAGAGCAAGTAGGCATGATGCTATGGACATTTTCAGACTTTTTATTTTTTTTTTTGTTATAAACTGGGAGATAGTGTGTTCAGTTAAAGCTGTGAAACAAAATATATTTCAGTGTTTTGCAATAAAATACAATGATGATCTGAAAAAGAGAAGAAGAGTTGTTGACATTTTTAATCATAATTTTGGGTTCTTCTACTTTTCCTTTTGTTTCTTCGTATTTTGCTTCATATATTTTGAAGCTTTGTTATTTGGTACACAAACATTTAAGATTGTTGCATCCTCTTGATTAATTGGCCTATATATTATTACAAAATGGTTATCTTTGTCCCTGGTAGTATCCTATGCTCTGGATTTTTTTGATATTAAAGTAGCCAACAGCTTTTAAAAATTAATATTAGCATATCTATCTATATCTATATGTGTATATGTTTAATAAAATGTATTTTAAGTTGCCAAGTATGTTTGCATTTTCTATTATCTTGGAAAATCCTTTTCTGATATTTGCAGCATTACTACTGGCCACCCCATCAATAATGTGTGACTTTAAAGTAATGTAGTTTTAAAAATGTTTTTATATCTGTTATTTGTGGTTTCCATAATAGTTTTTTGAGAGGAGAGACTTCTATTAATCTTTCATTAATTAATTCACATGTATTTTCCAGGTGATCATTAATTTAACAAGAAGGGATGTGTCTTAAAAACTCCATTTTTTGTACTTCAACTCCAGAATTTGAAAAAAATTACCTCCTCCACTCAAGTTATTTTAGTTAAAAAAGTTTTAATTGACATGTAATAATTATACATATTTATGAGGTACAGATTGATAGTCCAATGCATGTATATAATCTGTAATAATCAAATGAAGGTAATTAGCATATTAACCACCTCAAACATTCATCATATTCTTGTGTTGGGAGCATTTAAAGTCCTCTCTTCTAGCTGTTTGAAATGATACAATAAATTTTTGTTAACTTAGTCACCCTGCAGTACTATAGAACATGAAAACTTAGTTCTCCTATCTAGCTGTAATTTTGCATCCCTTAACCAACCTCTCCCTATCATCCCCTTCTCTCTTCTTTCCCAGACTCTGATAGCCATGATTATACCTTCAACATCTATGAACTCAACATTTTTAGCTCCTGTATATGAGGGAGAACATGCAGTATTTATTTTTATGTTCCTGACTTGTTTCACTTAATATAATGTCCTCCATTATATTAAGAGCCATAAAAAATGATGAGTTCGTGTCCTTTGTAGGGACATGGATGAACCTGGAAACCATCATTCTCAGCAAACTGACACAAGAACCAAAAATCAAACGCCACATATTCTCACTCATAGGTGGGTGTTGAACAATGAGAACACATGGACACAGCGAGAGGAGCATCACACACTGGGGTCTGTCGGGGGAACTAGGGTAGGGACAGCGGGGAGTGGAGAGTTGGGGAGGAATAACATGGGGAGAAATGCCAGATATAGGTGACGGGGAGGAAGGCATCAAATCACACTGCCATGTGTGTAACTATGCAACAATCTTGCATGTTCTTCACATGTACCCCAAAACCTAAAATGCAATAATAAAAAAAAGAAAAAAAATACGAAAAAAAGAAAAAAGTGAGGTGAGTGAGACTACTGAATAAAAATTCTTAACAACAAAAAAGATTTTAATACTATTCTTTGTCCACTTGAGCTGCTATAAGATAATACCAACCAAGGCTGGAGTGCAGTGGCATGATCTCAGCTCACCACAACCTTCATTTCCTGGGTTCAAGCAATCCTCCTGCCTCAGCCTCCCAAGTAGCTGGAATTGCAGGTGCATGCCACCACTCCTGGCTAATTTTGTACTTTTAGTAGTGATGGGTTTTTCCATGTTGGCCAGGCTAGTCTGGAACTCCTGACCTCAGGTGATCCACCCTTCTCTGCCTTCCACCATGCTAGGCTGGTATTGACATTTCCATGGGCTGCCCTACTCACTTCTGTTTTCCTTACTAGGCCCTGGACCCAGGCTTTCTACAATCCAGGTCCAGCTAATCTTTCCAGCCCCATTCCTCACCTTCTCCCTTCTCCATGTCCACCGTCTTCCCTGCACCTGCGCAAAGCTCCACCAACTTGTCCCTGTCCTGGCAACAGAAGAAAAAAATAGTAAGATAATACCACCCAGCTAATTTTGTATTTTTAGAAGAGGCAGCGTAGCGTCTGGGTGTGGTGGCACATGCCTGTAATCCCAGCTTCTCAGGAGGCTGAGGCAAGAGAATTGCTTGAACTCAGGAGGTGGAGGCTGTGGTGAGCCAAGATCACACAACTGCACTCCAGCCTGGGCAATAAGAGTAAAACTCCCTCTCAAAAAACAAAACAAAACAAAACAAAAAACAAAGATAATATACCCTAATTTGTTCCTGAGTTGATTTATATGGAATTACGCTGTTCCTTTTACTGTCCTTATAAACAACAAAAAGTTATTTCCCAGAGTTTGGAGACTGGCAAGTTCAAAATCAAGATCCGAACAGATTTGGTGCCTGAGTAGTACCGATTTCCTGGTTCACAGATAACTTCTCACTGTGTCCTCACATTATAGAAGAGGCAAGGTTGCTCTCTAGGAACCATTTTATAAGGGTACTATTTCCATTTTCGAGTGCTATGCCCACATGACCTAATTACTTCCCAAAAACCCCACTTCAAAATATCAAAACATTGGGAATTGGTTTTCCCCTAATTTTAGAAGAAAAGGAGTCATAAGGGTTTTGACTAAGGTGGTATCATTGATGTTATAGAACAGACATGGCTAAGCCATTTGCAACTTTTGTTGATTTCTGACTTGCAAAGTGACTTTGTACACATCATCTCTTTGTATCCCCCCAATAAACCTTAGAGGCTAAGATTTTTTACTTCCTCATAAAAATGAAATACAAAGGAGTCACTTAACTTTCCCAAGATCATGAAGCTAGATTGTAATTATGCAGTTTATAGTCGTAGTCTAATAATGCCCATTATGTGGAATGTTTGTGTAAAAATAGTTTCAGATCCTTGTCTCCCTATTTAAAAAGCCAGCTAAAACCTACCAAAAATATGATGGCAACGAGAGTGACCTCTGGCCGTCCTCACTGCTACACTCCCACCAGCACCATACAGTTTACAAATGCCATGGCAACATGCGAAAGCTACCCTATATGGTCTAAAAAGGGGAGGAGCCCTCAGTTCTGGAAATTGCCCACCCTTTTAGGAAAATTCATGAATAATCCACCCCTTGTTTGGCATATAATCAAGATAATCAGAAAATAACCATAAAAATGGGCAACCAGTGGCCCATGCCACTGCTCTGCCTATGAAGCAGCCATTCTTTATTCCTTTTCTTTCTTAATAAACTTGCTCTCACTTTAAAAAAAACAAAAGAAGGGAAAATGTTCTTGGAATAGATAATATAGACACACAAAAAAGACCATGAGATAGAAAATATAAGAAGAAATTTCATCTAATTATTGTAAAATAACTGGAATAATCATAATATACAAAATTTGGCCAGGCGTGGCGGCTCACACCTGTAATCCCAGCATTCTGGAAGGCTGAGGTGGGCAGATTGCTTGAGGTCAGGAGTTAGAGACCAGCCTGGTCAACATG
>NW_016107450.1:765216-779350 GCF_001604975.1 Cebus imitator | reverse complement strand
ATGGTAGTACATGCCTGTAATCCCAGCTACTTGGGAGGCAGAGACAGGAGAACTGCTTGAAGCAGGGAGGCAGAGGTTGCAGTGAGTTGAGATTGCACCACTGCACACCAGCCTGGCTGACAGTGGGAGACTCCCATCTCAAAATAATAATATACAAAATTATACACACACATACACATACATACACACACACACACACACACACACTCTCTCTCTCTCTCTCTCTCTCTCTCTCTCTCTCTGTGTCCGGTCCTGGTAACATCTTCTTGCAATATATATGTAAGCAAAATAAAAAACATTGTACTATGAAAGATTAAATAAATAAATGAATGAAACAAATCCTCATTACAATGAAATTATTTACTATCTATCTAAGTCTACATTGGGACCACCTCAGAAGACAAGAATGGTACAAATTCTTGGTTTCAGGAGTAGAATTGTATCAGTGAGACAACATAGGAAACTATTCAATTGAACAGTTTTCAATATTCTCTCTAGCAAAGGAGGCAGTGCCCAGAGTATACGGGACTGGAGGGAATGTTTAATTCTAGCATAATTTTAGGAGAGTTACAATAATGTGAGGATATATGGAAGAGGACTCATTTAGAATTCTATTATCTACTTCAAGGAGGAAAAAGTAATTTCTGAGTGGAAAAACTGGTACACAGAAAGAACTCTTCTGCAAGCAACAGGGAATTAAGTGTAGAAAATTGGAGAAAATATTACTTGACTTAAATAATTTCAGTACAGCCTCTTCAATAAATTATGCTGGGAAAATGGAATGTTCATATGTAAAATAATGAAACTAGACCCTTATCTCTCACCATAAATAAAAATCAACTCAAAATCTATTAAAAAATTAAATGTGTGACCAAAAATTGTACAACTACTAGAAGAAAACATGGCGGAAACACTTCAGGACATTAATCTGGGCAAAGGCGTTATAGGTCACACTTCACAAGCACAGGCAACAAAGTAAAAAATAGACAAATGAGATTTTACTAAACTAAAGAGCTTCTGCACAATGAGAAAAACAATCAATAGAGTGAACAAGTACAACTTGTAGAATGGGAGAAAACATTTGAAATTATTCATGTGACATGGGATTATTATCTGGAATACACACAGAACTCTAGCAATTCAATAGCAAAAAAAAAGACAAATAATCCAATTTAAAAATAGGCAAAAGATTTGAACAGATATTTCTCAGAAGGCATATAAATGACTAATAAGTATACAAAAAATGCTCATCATCAGTAATCATCAGGGAAATGTAAGTCAAAACCATAATAAGATATCATCTCACCCCAATTAGAATGGCTAATTCTAATTATCAAAAATATAAACAAATAATACATGTTGGTGAGGATGTGGTAAAAAGGGAACATCCTCACACTGCTGAGGGAATGCAAATTAGTATAGCCATTATGGAAAACAGTATGATGGTTTCTCAAAAAAAAAAAACAAACAAATATAGAACTACTATATAGATCCAGCAAACCACTAATGAATATTTATCCAAAGAAAAGGAAATCCCAGCTGGGTATAGTGGCTCACACCTGTAATCCCAGCACTTTGGGAGGCCGAGGTAAGTGGATCACTGGAGGTCAGGAATTCGAGACCAACCTGGCCAACTGTCTCTACTAAAAAAATACAAAAACAGCTGGGTATATTGGTGTACACCCATAATCCTAGAGATTCAGGAGGCTGAGACATGAGAATGGCTTCAACACGGGAGGCAAAGGTTGCAGTAAGCTGAGATCATGCCACTGCACTCCAGCCTGAGTGACAGGGTGAGACTCTATCTCAAAAAAACAAACAACAACAAAATGAAAAGGAAATCCATATCTTGAAGAGATATCTGCATCTTGATGTTTATTGTAGCACTATTTACAGTAGCCAAGATATAGACTAAGTATCCATCAACAGATGAATGGATAAAGAAAATGTGGTTTTGATTTCCATTTCTCTAATGGCCAGTGATGATGAGCATTTTTTCGTATGTTTGTTGGCCTCATATATGTCTTCTTTTGAAAGGTGTCTGTTCATATTTTTTTCCCACTTTTGAATGAGCTTGTTTGTTTTTTTTCTTATAAATATGTTTTAGTCCTTTTAGATTCTGGATATTAGCCTTTTGTCAGATGCGTAGGTTGTAAAATTTTTTCCCATTTTGTTGGTTACCGATTCACTCTAATCATTGTTTCTTTTGCTGTGCAGAAGCTATGGAGTTTGATTAAGTCCCATTTGTCCATTTTGGCTTTTGTTGCCAATGCTTTTGGTGTTTTAGTCATGAAGTCCTTGCCTATGCCTATGTCCTGAATGGTTTTGCCTAGATTTTCTTCTAGGGTTTTTATGGTGTTAGGTCTTATGTTTAAGTCTTTAATCCATCTGGAGTTAATTTTCGTGTAAGGTTTCAGGAAGGGGTCCAGTTTCTGCTTTCTGCACATGGCTAGCCAGTTTTCCCAACACCATTTATTAAACAGTGAATCCTTTCCCCATTGCTTGTTTTTGTCAGGTTTGTCAAACATCAGATGGTTGTAGATGTGTGGTGTTGCCTCTGAGGCCTCTGCTCTGTTCCATTGGTCTATATCTCTGTTTTGGTACCAGTACCATGCTGTTTTGATTACTGTAGCCTTGTAGTGTAGTTCGAAGTCAGGTAGTGTGATACCTCCAGCTTTGTTCTTTTTGCTTAGAATCGACTTGGCTATGTGGACTCTTTTGGTTCCATATGAAGTTTAAGGTGGTTTTTTCCAGTTCTGTGCAGAAGGTCATTGGTAGCTTGATGGGGATGAGGTTGAATCTGTAAATTACTTTGGGCAGTATGGCCATTTTCACAATATTGATTCCTCCTAAGCATGAGCATGGAATGTTTTTCCATCTGTTTGTGTCCTCTCTTATTTCATTGAGCAGTGGTTTGTAGTTCTCCTTGAAGAGGTCCTTTACGTTTCTTGTTAGTTGTATTCCTAGGTATTTTATTCTCTTTATAAGAATTGTGAATGGCAGTTCGTTTTTGATTTGGCTCTCTTTAAGCCTGTTATTGGTGTACAGGAATGCTTGAGATTTTTGCACGTTGATTTTGTATCTGAGACTTTGCCGAAGTTGCTTATCAGTTTCAGGAGATTTTGGGCTGAGACGATGGGGTCTTCTAAAGATACAATCATATTGTCTGCAAATAGAGACAGTTTGACTTCTTCCTCTCCTAATTGAATACCCTTTATTTTTTTTTCTTGCCTGATTGCTCTGGCTAGAACTTCCGACACTATATTGAATAGGAGTGGTGAGAGAGGGCATCCTTGGCTAGTGCCAGATTTTGAAGGGGATGTGTCCAGTTTTTGCCCATTCAGTATGATATTGCTGTGGGTTTGTCATAAATAGCTTTTATTATTTTGCAATACGTTCCATCAATACCTAGTTGATTCAGAGTTTTTAGCATAAAGGGCTGTTGAATTTTGTCAAAGGCCTTCTCTGCATCTATTGAGATAATCACATAGTTTTTGTCTTTGGTTCTGTTTATGTGGTGAATTACGTTTATAGACTTGCATATATTGAACCAGGCTTGCATCCCCAGGATGAAGCCTACATGATCATGGTGGATAAGTTTTGATGTGCTGTTGCAATTGATTTGCCGGTATTTTATTGAAGATTTTTGCATCTGTGTTCCTCATGGATATTGGCCTGAAGTTTTCTTGTTGAGTCTCTGCTGGGTTTTGGTATCAGGATGATGTTGGTCTCATAAAATGATTTGGGAAGGATTTCCTCTTTTTGGATTGTTTGGAATAGTTTCATAAGGAATGGTACCAGCTCCTCTTTGTATGTCTGGTAGAATTCGGCTGTGAACACATCTGGACCTGGGCTTTTTTTGGTTGGTAGGCTATTAATTGCTGCCTCAACTTCAGACCCCATTATTGGTCTATTCAGGGTTTCAGCTTCTTCCTGGTTTAGGCTTGGGAGAATGCATTGTCCAGGAATTTATCCATTTCTTCCAGATTAACTAGTTTATGTGCATAGAGCTGTTTATAATAATCTCCGATGATGGTTTGTATTTCTGTGGAATCTGTGGTGATATCCCCTTTATCATTTTTCATTGCATCTATTTGATTATTCTCTTTTCTTTTTTATTAATCTGGCTAGTGGTCTACTTTGTTGATCTTTTCAAAAAACCAGTTCCTGGATTTATTGATTTTTGGCAGGGTTTTTTGTGTCTCTATGTCCTTCAGTTCTGCTCTGATCTTAGTTATTTCTTGTCTTCTGCTAGGTTTTGAGTTTTTTTGATCTTGCTCCTCAAACTCTTTCAATTTTGGCAATAGGATGTCAATTTTACATCTTTCCTTGCTTCTGATGTGGGCATTTATTGTTATATGTTTTCCTCTAGACACTGCTTTAAATGTGTCCCAGAGATTCTGGTATGTTGTGTCTTCATTCTTGGTTTCGAAGAACATCTTTATTTATGCCTTCATTTCATTGTTTATCCAGTCAACACTCAAGAGCCAGTTGTTCACTTTCCATGAAGTTGTGCAGTTCTGAGTTAGTTTCTGAATTCAGAGTTCTGACTTGATTGCACTGTGGTCTGAGAGACTGTTTGTTGTGATTTCTGTTCTTTTGCATTTGCTGATGAGTGATTTACTTCCAATTATGTGGTCAATTTTCAAGTAGGTGTGGTGTGATGCTGCGAAGAATGTATATTCTGTGGATTTGGGTTGAGAGTTCTGTAAATGTCTATTAGGTTTGCTTGGTCTGGGTCTGAGTTCAAGTCCTGGATATCCTTGTTAATTTTCTGTCTCGTTGATCTAATATTGACAGTGGAGTGTTAAAGTCTGTCACTATTATTGTGTGGGAGTCTAAGTCTCTTTGTAAGTCATTAAGAACTTGCTTTATGTATCTGGGTGCTGCTGTATTGGGTGCGTATATATTTAGGATCCTTAGCTCTTCTTGTTGCATTGATCCTTTTACCATTATGTAATGTCCTTCTTTGTGTCTTTTGATCTTTGTTGGTTTAAAGTCTATTTTTTCAGAGACTAGAATTGCAACTCCTGCTTTTTTGCTCTCCATTTGCTTGGTAAATCTTCCTCCATCCCTTTATTTTGAGCCTTTGTGTATCCTTGCATGCGAGATTGCTTTCCTGGATACAGCACACTGATGGGTTTTGGCTTTTTATCCAATTTGCCAGTCTATGTCTTTTGATTGGGGCATTTAGCCCATTTGCATTTAGGGTTAATATTGTTATCTGTGAATTTGATCCTACCATTTTGATTCTAGCTGGCTGCTTTGCCCATTAGTTGATGCAGTTTATTCATTGTGTCGATGCTCTTTACCATTTGGTATGTTTTTGGCGTGGCTGGTACTGGTTGTTCCCTTCTGTGTTCAGTGCTTATTTCAGGAGCTCTTGTAAAGCAGGCTTGGTGGTGATGAAATCTGTGAGTAATTGCTTGTTCATAAAGGATCTTATTTCTCCTTCGCTTATGAAACTTAGTTTGGCTGGATATGAAATTCTGGGTTGAAAGTTCTTTTCTTTAAGGATGTTGAATATTGGCCCCCATTCTCTTCTGGCTTGTTGGATT
Source organism: Cebus imitator (assembly GCF_001604975.1). Classification (NCBI taxonomy): domain Eukaryota; kingdom Metazoa; phylum Chordata; class Mammalia; order Primates; family Cebidae; genus Cebus; species Cebus imitator. The sequence continues at coordinate 773,792 of NW_016107450.1, read as the reverse complement.
TCTGCTGAGAGGTCTACTGTGAGTCTGATGGGTTTCCCTTTGTGGGTAACCCGACGTTTCTCTCTGGCTGCCCTTAGCATTTTCTCCTACATTTCAACCCTGGTGAATCTGATGATTGTGTGCCTTGGGGTTGCTCTTCTTGAGGAATATCTTTGTGGTGTTCTCTGTGTTTCCTGGACTTGAATATTGGCCTGACTTGCTAGGTTGGGGAAGTTTTCCTGGATTATATGCTGAAGAATATTTTCCAGCTTGGATTCATTCTCTCCATCACATTCAGGTACACCTATCCAACGTAGATTAGATCTTTTCACATAGTACCGTATTCTTGGAGACTTTTTTCATTTCTTTTTACGCTTTTTTCTCTAATCTTGCCTTCTCATTTTATTTCATTGACTTGATCTTCAATCTCTGATATCCTTTCTTCTGCTTGGTCAATTCAGCTTTTGAAACTTGTGTATGCTTCACGGAGTTCTTGTGTTGTGTTTTTTAGCTCCATCAGTTCACTTATATTCTTCTCTAAGCTATTTATTCTCGTTAGCATTTCTTCAAACCTTTTTTCAAGTTCTTAGTTTCTTTGCATTGGGTTAGAACATGTTCTTTTAGCTCAGAGAAGTTTCTTATTACCCACCTTCCGAAGCCTGTTTCTGTCAATTCATCACACTCATTCTCCATCCAGCCTTGTTCCCTTGCTGGTGAGGAGTTGTGATCCCTTGTAGGAGGATAGGCATTCTGGTTTTGGGTGTTTTCATCCTTTTTGCCCTAGTTTCTTCCCATCTTTGTAGTTGTTGATTTTCAGATGGGGTCTCTCAGTGCACGTCCAGATTGTTGATGATGAAGTTATTTCTTTCTGTTTCTCAGTTTTTCTTCTAACAGTCAGGCCCCTCTGCTGTAGGACTGCAGAGGTCCACCCAGGCCCTGGTTGCCTGGGGATCACCTGCAGTGGTTGCAGTACAGTAAGGGTTGATGTTAGTTTCTTCTGCTATCTTTATCCCAGAAGGATACCTGCCAGATATCAGTGTGAGCTCTCCTTTATGAAGTGCTCTTTGGATATATGTGGGTCAGGGAGTTGCTTGAGGAGACAGTCTGGTCTGTCCTTTATAGGAGCTCAAGTGCTGAGCTGTGAGCTCTGTTGTTCCATTCAGAGATGCTGGACAGGTATGTTTAAGTCTGCTTCAGCAGAATTCATAAATGCCTTTTTTTTTCCCCAGGTGCTCTGTCCCTGGGAGTTAGGGCTTTATTTATAAGTTTCTGTTGTGCTGCTGCCTTTTTTCAGGGCTGTCCTGCCTAGTAAGGAGGCAGCCTAGTCACAGTCTGCCTGCAGAGGCTTTGCTCAGCTGCTGTGGGCTCCACCCAGCTACTGTGTGAAGTTCCCTGCTGTCCTATTTATAGGAGCATAGTTAGAACTCCCTCGGCAATCGCAGCCCACCTCTGTAATGGCGGACTCTCTCTGTAATGGCGTGCTGCCTCGGCAAAGGGGGCTGCCTCAGCAATGGTGGACTACCTCGGTAGTGGTAGACTGCCTCAGTAATGACAGACGTCCCTCCCCCACAGAGCTGGACTGTCCTGGCTTCCACTGTGCTTACTGTGAAACTCTCAATCCAGGGCGTTTCAGATTGCTGTTTTTTGTGGGGTTGGGACTGGCCGAGCCTGATCACCTGGCTCCCTGCCTCAGATGCCTCTTTTCTTTTCAGTTGAACGGGCAACTCTGTCTCCTAGGCGTCCCAGTCACCAGTTGAAACAGCGCCCGGATTTGTATGATTTCTCGTGTGTAGGCCCGCTGTGTTGGATGAAACAGCCACTGGAGACTCATGGCGCTTTTTCGCCGGGGAGTCTCTTGGCCTAGCTCCCTGTTTCAGCCCCCTTTTTTTCAGTTGAATGGGTGACTCTGTCTCCCAGGCATTTCAGTCACCAGTTGAAAAGGTGCCCAGATTTGTGTGAGATTTTGTGCAGAGACCCACTGTGCCGGCTGAAACAGCCTCACTAGGGGCTCGTGGCCCCTTTTTGCCCAGGAGTCTCCTGGCCTGGCTCCCTGTTTCAGTCCCCTTTTTTTTTCAGTTGAATGAGCGACTCTCTCTCCCAGGCGCTCCAGTCGCCTGTTGAAAAGGCGCCGGGATCTGTGTAGTTTCCCATGCAGCGACCCACTGCGCAGACTGAAACAGCCGGGCGGGGATTCCTGGTGCTTTTTTGCCTGGGAATCTCCTGGGCTGCCTCCCTGTTTCAGTGCCCTTTTTATCAGTTGAAGGGGCGACTCTGCCTCCCAGGAGCTCCAATCGCCAGCTAAAACGGCGCCCAGACCCATGTATTTTGAGGGGAGACCCACTGTGCTGGTGACCCATAGGGCTCCTCCACCTGGGAATCTCCTGGTCTGTGGGCAATAAAAATCCATCTGGAAATGCAGCGTCCACTCACCCTCTGCGCTTTCGCTGGGAGCTGCAATCCTGAGCTGCTCCCAATAGGCCATCTTGGATCCTCTCTCTCCTAGCTGGCTTCTTTATTGCAGCCTGTTTTATTAGCAAGGCCTTTATGACCTGTATCTTGCACTAACTTCCTGTCTCATCCTGTGACTTAAAATGCCTAACTTACTGGGAATGCTCAGCAGGTCTCAGCCTTATTTTACCTAGCTTCTATTCAAGACGGAGGCACTGTGGTTCACACACCTTTGACACATCCCCCTCCCTTTTGTAAGAGAACCCTTAATCATAAGGATTGTAAAGGGATGAAGATCCATCTTCTGTAACTTCTTGAGAGCTGAATAGGGACTATGATATTCTGCCAATTAGGGTCTCTTGTATTCAGGGTACAGAGGAGCTCAGTTAGAAAGCGTCAGTATGTTGAGGACCATTTGTAACTCTTGAGTTCCAACAAAAGGTGATGTCTGGAAGATTAATAAATGTTTGATTTAAGAAAACATTCAGGGCTGGGTGCAGTGGCTCATACCTGTAATCCCAGCATTTTGGGAGGCTGAGGCAGGCAGATCTTGAGGTCAGGAGTTCAAGACCAGCCTGGCCAATATGGTGAAACCCTGTCTCTATAAAAATACAAAAATTAGCTGGGCATGGTAGCATGCACCTACCCAGCTACTTGGGAGGCTGAGGCAGAATAATCGCTTGAACCCTGGAGGTGGAGGTTGCAGTGAGATGAGATCACGCCACTCCACTCCAGCCTGGGCGACAGAGTGTGACTCCATCTTAAATTTAAAAAAGAAAGAAAACATTCAGTAAGCTTATTCTACATTTCTACACAAAGAGTATAACAGCAACATATTCCACAACAGTAGAGCAAAATCAGCAATATTATCCCAAGTAAACTAAATCAAAAGGCTTTCCACAAACTGGGCAACTGTTGGAAACCAAGCTGATATGGGGTTGCTAGCTGATTCCACTGCATGTCCAGAATTAGAATATTGATATAGACTTTTACATTACCCATCCCTCTTGTTTCTTCTCAGCAACAGCCAGATTACTGGTTGGTTCACAGGAATAAACAGAGTTAGTCTAAATTGCAGAAAAAAAATTTAGAACAACTGATGAGACTAGAATTATATAACAGGTGTACTACCATAGTTCTTGAAACATAATTTTTTTCTCTTTCCAGTTTTCCATTCTAAAAGCATCCCTTGTGAAATGTACTCTGGCATTTAGACTCTTAGACTTGGTTATGAGTATTGTTACCATTTATTCGTTTTATCTCTGTGTACAGTTTTGCAGTTTCTTTTAATTTTATTATGTAAATATTTTTGTGTACATATATTGTCTTCTCAATTGGATTTTATGTAAGCTTTTCAAGAACAAGGATTGTATCTTGTCCCCTACTCCTACCCTCTGCCAAAATCCCTGAAATAACTAAAAAAAAAAAGCTGAGTAAGTAACATGAATTAAATGAATATTGTGCTTATTAAAACGTGGACATATTTTGTTGCACTAAATTCTAGAGAATATTAAGCCTAGGTGTGGAGTTTTACAGTTATGACAGAAAGGCTTTTGAATTTTAAAACAAATTCCAGGGTTGAATCTCAGGGAAAGATACCTATCACTTTTGACCAATGACAAGGCCACTATGTTATTGAACTTTCAGTGGATTTGTTAATAGTTTAAAGAAATATTCATTTACCCTTTTCGAAGTTTTTTTTTTAATTTTTAATTCCATATATATATGTATATATATATATATATATATATTAAAATTTTTACTTTTATTTTCTCAAAGCAGTTCTTGGAACACCTCACAGCTTGCCACATCTGATGAATCCATCTATCTCTCCTGCATTTTTACATTTGAATAAAGCACATCAGGTAGGTAAATAACATTGAGTACTGAAGCATTAGCTATTTGGGCTGGGCCTGGTAGCGCACACCTGTAATCTCAGCACTTTGGGAGGCCAAGGTGAGCAGATCACAAGGTCAAGAGATGGAGACCATCCTGGCCAACACGGTGAAACCTCATCTCTACTAAAAATACAAAAATTAGCTGGGCGTGGACCCGCGAACCTGTAGATCCAACTACTCAGGAGGCTGAGACAGGAGAATTGTTTGAACCCAGGGCGGGGTGGGCAGCATGGCAGAGGTTGCAGTGGGCTGACTATGCCACTGCACTTCAGCCTGGGCAACAGAGTGAGACTCCGTTGTCTTAAAAAAAAAAAAAAAATTGGAGTGAATATTTTGTTTGTTCTTAACACTTAAAGTTCTCAAGAAATTAAATGAGTATTTTGCTTTTAAAGAAAATCTTTAATAAATATAGCTATGTAAAATCATAATGAGTACATCAGATTCAGTTAAGCTAATCAAAGCAGTATAATTATATACCACAATAAGTATTATTGATTTCAATTTGTATGGCATTAAGAAGGAAAGTGGTATATTTTTACTAGATAATAGATCAGTTGTTCAAAACAGGGCTTCTTATGTGGTCTTAACTCAAAAAAGTCTTCCTAGAAAGAAAATATAAATGAACAGTAATGCTTAATTCTTAAAATTTAATGAATATTATTAAAAAACTCTCTATATGACAATAGAGTATATGGTTCCTACCTTTTTAGATGAGTATTTTAAATGTGTGTTTGTAGATTTAAATGTCCATAATATTACAGATAAACATTACTCATTAATTTCAGGTGCTGTTTAAGAACATAGAATCATAATTACAAATCAAACAATATATAATAGATGTTTAAAATAAGTTGAATGAATGAATGTCTGGTCCTAAATCCAGCTTTAATTTTCCATCTTTAGAATTTAACACAGGACTTGGTGATACATTATAGAGTTTTTATTCATTCACTCAATGTATTTTCAGTATCTGACATATATGTATTAGACGTTGTGGTCATCATTGAGGCTATGGTGTGGAATGTAATATTTAAAGTCTATGTTATTATATAATTTTAACCAGTAGGGAAAACATATTAAAATAAAGAGCGAAGAGTGACATGAGAGGGGAAGTTCAGAGTATTGATAATATTCTCTGTGTTTTAAGAGAAAGACAAAAATGCTAATTGTGTCTTTAAGGCCCATATATTTGAGCTGGCCCTTCCTGCCTCTCAACTCACTGCACATCACTGTCTCACTACAACAGCCTGGTTTCGGTCCTCAAAGGACCTTGTTTTCTCTTCCTTTGGTCTTTGCTTCTGCTGCTTCTTCTTCCTGGAATATTTCTACCCCATCATCACCTAATTCCCCCAAGATTTCAACTACAGCCTTCAGATCACAGTACAGGAATTAGTTCCTCCAAAAAAACCTTCCTTGAATCTCCCAGGCTAAATAAAATTCCTCCACTATTCTCAAAGCCCCTTGTATTTTTCCTTCATATGATTACCATGTGTAATCATATGTTTTTTGATTAACTAATGGCTCCCTTCCTTAGGGGATTTTAAGATCTATGAGGGCAGATCTTATTGTATTTCTCACTAAGCAACACAGTGTCTGGCACATAGAAAGTGCTCAATAAATCTTTGTTGAATGATTAAGTGAATAAATAAATAAATGAATGAATAGAATGTCACTGTCATTGAAACCAAAAAGGGGTGAGAGGAGGGGAAGAAGGGTGAAAGAATATAGAATTCATTTCATGACTGCATGGCCCCTTTCTGTATACTATTAACAGAAATAATTAGCTTTGCCTGATAAGTTGGAAAGGGAAATATTATGTTTAGAAGCAATTACTTTTACTCAGATTGACTGGAGAATTGAACTTCAAAATGAATTGGGTTATACAACAAGTAACTTCTCAAGACTAACAATGTTTTGTCATTTTCACAGAGCTCAGTTATGGGTAATACTTCTAATTTATTCCTTCAGAATCTTTCTCATATACCACTGGCACAACAGCAATTAATGAAGTTTGAGAATATTCATACTAATAATGTAAGTATGGTATCATTTTTTTCTCTTAAAATCAGTTCATTTCTTTTCTAGAACCAGGCTGTGAATCAGGTTGTTTACAAATGTTCACATGTGTAGCTTTTTTAAGGTTATATCTTACGGCCATGGGCAAAAATCTTACTTTTTTTTCTTCTTTTGTAGAAACCAGGCTTACTTGGAGAGCCCCCAGCTGTGGTACTTCAGACTGCACTAGGGATAGGGTCAGTGCTTCCAATGAAAAAGGAGTTGGGACATCATCATGGAGAAGCACATAAAAGTAAATGATGTATATTTACTGAGAAGTCAGTAAACAGTCAGGTTTGAGATTTAAAAATAGTTTACCTATGTTCTACTTTTATATACAGGGAGGTCAAATTTGAGTTTTATTTAGTTGTTTAAAATTTTGAGAACCATCTTGGCTTTTCTGTTTTTAATATGGGTAAGTTATTGATGGACTTGCTTCCATGTCAAAATAAGACTTTCCCTGTTGGATATGCTTTAATATTTTATGCAGGTTCATAGCAGTTCAAGGTAAAGACACAGATCCATTTGAGACTGACATGCTGCTCACTGGGCTGAGAGCACATATGGATCCATTTAATTGTTGCCTAGATAAGAAGCCCTTCACTTTTGTTTTTAAAAATCTAGTATTTATTAATTTGAAGTTTGATTATTTGTATTATTTAAAAAATATAACCTGTAAATCAGTAGTCAAAACTAATGTGTATACTATGTGCTTCTAAAAACATGGCAAACAAAAAGTTTTTTTGGTAGGAAAACAGGAGGAGGGTGTTATACTAAGACTTCTTATTTGAATGTCATTTTGAAAGGCATTTTCAGTTTGAAGCTTAGTTGAAATTTGCTTAGAAGTGAGCATGCTGAGTAAAAACAGAAGGGCCACCAGTAATTAAAAAAAAAAAAGTCAATTAAATATGAGTAGCTTACTGAACCTTTTGTTCAGTGGTCAAATAACTTAGTTCTGACTGTTGAAATTGACTGGACTAAAGTTAAGCCAGTAAAGAAATTTGGTGACATGATGGGGTATGTCTTTCCAAAAAATTAAATTTTCTATGTCTCAAAGCTTATGTAAATGTATATTATTTGTGTTAGATTAAATAATAAACTATTTGCTTTAGTATATGCTGCTTTAAGAACACTGAAAAGTCAGTGTCCAAATAGCTATATTGCTAAAACTTAGGGGAACCAAAGTATCCATCTCTAAATGATTATTACTAAAAATAATTGAAGAAATTTGTTTAGTAAATTTGTAAAATGGTAAATCTGACTTAGTTGTCAATTAGCTTTTCCCATTTAATTTTGACCTATAAATTTTTTAAAAAGTGAAATAGTTCAGAATTTTCCTATTAAAACTTTTATTTGCCAGCCTTGGCAACATGACAAAACCCTGCCTCTACTGAAGTACAAAAAAATTAGCCAGGCATGGTGGCACATGCCTGTGGTCCCAGCTACTCAGGAGGCTGAGGTGGGAGAATCACCTAAGCCCAGGAAGTCGAGGCTGCAGTGAGCCATGATTGTGCCACTGCATGCCAGCCTTGGCAATGGGAGTGAGACCCTGACTCAAAAATAAACCAAAGCCCTTTTATTTATTCCAGAATTTCATGTTATTTTCTAGAAATAAAAGCATAAAACTTTTGGGTATTAATTTTAGTATTTATCTATTTAAAAATGCAGATTTTAAAAAAGAAACCAGTGGTATGCTGATAAGTGTTTAACAGTCATCTGTCTAGATTGAAAAAAGGTCTTGATTTGTAGCACTGCTGTGTGTGAATACTCTGTGACTGATTTCAAGTTATCAATATGACAACACTGAACTTGATACCTGTGATATAATGTGTATTATTAACTCTCATGAGCTGATAGAAGTCAACTAACCAAATTAATTATTGGATTCAATCAAACTTTATTGAATTTTAATTTCAGATAACTTTTTAAACTTAAAACTTAATTATTTCCTTCAGTTATGGAAGCAGTCAAATTGCAATGACTAGGCATTAAAAAAAGCACTAATATATCTTAAATGCCAAAAATTACACAAACTTTGCTCTCAGCTTTAACAATATGTAATTAAAAATTATATATAGGCCGGGCGCGGTGGCTCAAGCCTGTAATCCCAGCACTTTGGGAGGCCGAGGCGGGTGGATCACGAGGTCAAGAGATCGAGACCATCCTGGTCAACATGGTGAAACCCCGCCTCTACTA
>NW_016107450.1:751984-765091 GCF_001604975.1 Cebus imitator | reverse complement strand
AAAAAAAAAAAAAAAAAAAAAAAAAAAAAAAAAAAAAAAAAAAAAAAAAAAAAAAAAAAAAATTATATATAGAATTTTAAAATTTAAAAATTTTATATCATTGAGGTTACCCTGAAAGTTGCTGAAAATAAGAGCATCATTACCATTGTAGGTAGGTTCCCCCCCCCATAAAGGGAACTCCTAATTAACAACCTCTAACCTTACTTTTTGCTGTTATCTAACAGGTACAAACTTGGTTTCTCTGCATTTGGCTCATAACTTAACAAAATCAAAAGGACTATTGTGAATAAATATTTTCTAACTAAAAGCTTTTTGCATTTGTGGTTTGCTGCAGCAACTAGCCTGATTCCAACTCAAACAACGTTAACAGCTGGAATGGGCATGTTACCATTCTTTGCAAATCAGCACATTGCTGGACAGGCTGGGCCAGGGCACAGTAATACTCAGGAGAAACAGCCAGCCATGGTGGGAATGGCAGAAGGAAATTTCTCAGGGTCGCAGCCTTATCTTCAGAGCTTTCCAAACCTTGCTGCTGGAAGCTTGCGTGCGGGACACCATAAACAGCAGCAAAGCCAGCCAAAAGGCACAGAGATAAGTTCAGGGGTAAGAAAACAGTGTGTACACACAGATGTGTAAATATATTTGTGTAAAATGAGTTATGTCTCTTATAAATAATTTAAATGTGGATTCTTTATTCCTTGTAAGAACAACATAATGTTATTTATAAGGCTAAGTACATAGTAATGCTTTCTTTAAAATATACTTTTTTCTAAAATATGTATTCTGTAGCTAATCAAAGTATTTTAATATTTAAAGGCAGAACCAATTTTATCTGAAAAATATTAAAACCAGCTGTTAAGCTCTGATTTGTTCAAATGAATCTGGCCTGTCTTTTATTTCTGGAATTTTTTACCCAATTATTTTATTGATTTATATACCACTGATATTTGTAAATGTTATAAAAGCAGGTTGACTAAAGTACATCTAATTTTTATTATATTTGTACCCTAAAATACTTTGGTTTGTAAGTGGTATAAAACTTAGGCTTAAGTAGTTTTTAAGGAAAAAAAGCCATGTAGTTTCTTGTATTCATATGTCAAAATAATACTGAATTTGTAAGACATTTTAGTGTTACCTAGTCATAGCAAGAGGTATGACTAGAATGCACTACAATTGTACTTTGAGAAAGCTGAGGCAATTCTTTTTGTTTTTTTTTTTGAGACTGAGTTTCACTCTGTCTCCGAGACTGGAGTGCAGCAACGTGACCTTAGCTCACTGCAACCTCTGCCTCCTGGGTTTAAGCGGTTCCCTTGCCACCCTCCCAAGTAGCTGGAATTACATGTGCATGCCACCACCATGCCCAGCTAATTTTTGTATTTTTAGTAGGGATAAGGTTTCACCATGTTGACCAGGCTGGTCTTGAACTCCTGAGCTCAGGTAATCTGCCCGCCTCGGCCTCCCTAAGTGCTGGTGTTACCAGTGTGAGCCACTGCACCCAACTGGCAATTCTTTATAGAATGAATTTTAAAAATTTATCTGCACTATTCATTTCTTGGGTTATTGAGGGAAATTTCACAAATAAAATTCATATATGAATACTTCATATCTCTTTGCAACCTTTAATTCCTTGAAAACATCATGAGTCTTTAGAAGAATTGTGATTCACATAATGGGCAAATGAGCCTGTCTGCAAGAGGACAGCCAAAATGGGGGCAGGTTCTGGAAAATGAGTCCTGTGAAGAATAATTCAGGGGAAATGGATATATGGAACCTGGAAAGGGACAACCGAACATAGACATTGTTAAACCTATTCAAAGAGTAGTCATATGGTATTGTGTGTACCTCCAGTGGGAAGAACTAGCTAATAAGTATAACATACAATAAAGCAGATTTAGGCTTAATATAAGAAAGAACAATTCAAGCTTTTAAGCAAAGAGGAAGTTTAACTGTTTCACAGAGATGTGAATGCCATGTCACCAAAAGCAATTAAGCAGACCCCAGGCGAGCATCTGTAAAGGATGTTGTGTTAATAGAAATGACCCCTCTTTTTGTCAGTAGGGGTTGGACCAGGTAACCTCAGTGTTTTCTAATTATGAGATTTTAGACTTGGCTGAAATAATTTGCTTTAGATGGTTAGACCTGCATCTTTAATATTGTGTTGACCAGTAAGTCTTGAGTCTACCTTTTTGTTTCCAGAATCACCTCTAGTGGGAAAAAAAAAAAAAAAAAAGGAGAGATTTGGACTCCAACTCCACAACCTTTGAGAATTTTATTCAGGGAGACAGGGATGGCATCTACAGTTTCTGTTTATTGTGGTAAAATATACATAATATAAAATTTGCCATTTCAAGCATGTTTAAGTGTAGAGTGCCATGGCATTAAGTACATTCATATTGTTGTGCAACATCATCGCTCTTCAGCTCCAAAACCTTTTCATTATCTCCTACTGAAACCTGTACCCGTTAAATAATAAATCTTCATTTCCCCCTTCCACTAGCCCAGGTAACCACTGCTTCTACTTTTTGTCTTTATGAATTTGGCTATTCTAGGTACCTAGGTGACAAAATATTTGTCCATTTGTCCTTCTCTGTGTGGCTTACTTCACTTGGCATAATGTTTTCAAGGATCATCCATGTTGTAGCACGTATCCAAATTTCCTTCTTTTCTAAGGCCTAATAATATTCCATTGTGTGTATATACCATGCTTTAATTCAGCCATCCATGGATATGTGAGTTGTTTCTACCTTTTGTTTATTGTGAATAATGCTGCTGTGAACATTGGTATCTGAGTCCCTGCTTTCAGTTCTTTGGGGTATATACCCAGAAATGGGATTGCTGGATTATATCATAATGCATGTTTAATTTTTGTTGGAACTGTCATCCTGTTTTCCGCAGCAGCTGCACCATTTTACATTCCCTCCAGCAGTACACAAGGATTCTAATTTTCCAATATCCTCACCAACACTTGTTTTCTGTTTTAGCTGTCTGTAACAAAAATACTATAGACTGGGTGGTTTAGACAACAAACACTTATTTCTCACAATTTGAGAGGCTGGGAGTTCTAAGAGAAGGTGCCAGCAAATTCAGCGTCTGATGAGGATACTGTTCTGATTTTCAGATGACTGTCTCTTCATTCCATTTTTACATGGTACACAGCTGGAGCAAGCCCTTTCATGTCTCTTCTTATAAGAGCACTAATCCCATTCTTGAGGGCTCTACTTTGATGACCTCATTACCCCCCAAAGGCCCCACCTTCTAAGACCATCACATTGAGGCTTAGGATTTCAACATATGAATTCTGGGGAGACTTAAACAATCAGTTCATAGTTACAGCCAGCCTAATGGTTGTGAAGTGGTATCTCATTATGGTTTTGATTTGCATTTCCCTAATGATTAGTGATGTTGAGTATTTTTGTGTGTGCTTATTGGTCATCTGTATATTTTCTTTGGAGAAATGTCTATTAAAGTTTTTGCCCATTTTAAATCAGGTTCATTTTTGTTGTCATTGTTGGGTTTTTAGGAGTTTTCTAGATACAGTTGACCCTAGAACAACATGGGTTTTAACTGCACAGGTCCACTTATACTTGGGTATTTTCCAATAAATACAGTGGAAGATTTTTTGGAAATTTGAAAAAATTTGAAAAAATTCACAAATGAACCCCATAGCCTAGAAATATTGAAAATAATAAGTTATGTATGTCATGAATGCAAAAAATATGTAGATATTAGTTTATTTTGTAATTTACTACCATAACATACACACAAACCTATTATTAAAAAGTTAAAATTTGGCCGGGCGCAGTGGCTGATACCTGTAATCCCAGCACTTTGGGAGGCTGAGGGGGGTGAACAACAAGGTCAGGAGTTCAAAACCAGCCTGGCCAATATGGTGAAACCCTGTCTCTACTAAAAATACAAAAATTAGCTGGGTGTGGTGTCAGCTGCTCAGGAGGCGGAGGCCAGAGAATCACTTGAACCCAGGAGGCAGAGGTTGCAATGAGCTGAGATGGCACCACTGCACGCAGACTGGGTGACAGAGCAAGACTCCATCTCAAAAAAAAAAAAAAAAAGTTAAAATTTATCAAAAGTAACATACATACTTACAGACCATAAATGGCATCATTCACAGTTAAGTGAAACGTAAACCAACATAAAGATGTGGCATTAAATCATAACTGCATAAAATTAACTGTAATATATACTGTACTACTGTGATAATTTTGTAGCTACCTCCTGTTCCTACTGCAGTGAGCTCAAGTGTCGAGAGTAGCCACTTACAATGCTGTGTGTTGCTAATCATCTCCATGTGAGCCATTCATCTCTCCAGTAAATCAATTATTGCAGTGAAAAGTGATGTCTGATAATGCTTGCATATTTTTCGTCATGTTTAGTGCAATACCACAAACCTTGAATAACATCCTGGGATCCGTACAAAATGCCACTAATGATACTAGAAGTGCTCAAGAAGCTCAAGTCATGACATTGTAAGAAAAAGTCGAATTGCTTGACGTGTACCACAGATTGAGGTCTGCAGCTGCTGTTGTCCACCATTTCAGACAGATCCGTCTTGTAAACAGAAGACATTATTCATATTGATAAACACTACAATGCTGTAAATGTATTTTCTCTTCTTTATGGTTTTCTCAATAACATTTTCTTTTCTCCACCTTTATTGTAAAAATACAGTATGTAATACATGTAACATACAAACTGTGTATTAATTGTTTGCTGTTGGTAGGCTATGAGTAGTTCATTTTTTGGGTAGTTAAGGGTTATACATAGATTTTCCACTGTGTAGTGGGTTGGCATCCCTAACCCCCATGTTGTTTGAAGGGTCAACTGTACTAGAATCCTTACACCTAACTAATTACATAAAAATATACTGTTATACATTTTCAAGAAATATGTGTTTCTAGCATTATCTAAATATGGAGCTGGAGTTTATTAAACTTGTTTATTTTGTTTGATATTATTTTTACTACCAGAGGTTAAAAACTTTGCATTTGTTATTTGGTCATAAAATATTTAAAAAAAAATCTAAATAGAAATATTGGTAACAGGCCGGGCACGATGGCTCATGCCTGTAATCCCAGCACTTTGGGAGTCCAAGGCAAGGGGATCATGAAGGTCAGGAGTTTGAGACCAGCCTGGCCAACATGGTGAAACCCCATCTCTACTAAAAATACAAAAAAATTAGCCAGGCCTGGTGGTATGTGTCTGTAATCCCAGCTACTCAGGAGGCTGAGGCAGGAGAATTGTTCGAACCTGGGAGGCGGAGGTTTCAGTGAGCCAAGATTGCACCGTTACACTCCAGCCTGGGCAGTAGAGTGAGTCTCCATCTCACATACATATATATATATATATATATATATATATATATATATATATATATATATATATATGTATTCCTGGAAAAGAGAGATGGAATTTGATGTTTCTTGTGAAGATGAATTCTTTCCTGATCCAAGTGAGAAGGTTGTACAAGATGTCCTTTCATTCTCTTTTAGTTCTGAAGTTCTATGGCTCTAGCATAGTTTTTAAAAAACCTATTTGAACAACTAACAGCAGGTGAAATATGATAATTTTAGTCAACATCCTTAAATATTTTGTAAGTACACTAGATGTATTGAAAAATAAGTATTTCTATATTCTTCATTTTTATTTTCAGGTACCTCTCAATAAGTACCCCCTGCTTTGTTTTTGTTAAATAGGCTGCCTCTAAGAATCAGACTTCACTCTTGGGAGAACCACCAAAAGAAATTCGGCTCAGTAAAAATCCATACTTGAATTTGGCAAGTGTGTTGCCCAGCATGTGCTTATCATGTAAGTAGGGGCTCAGTATTCTTGTTTTGGAGTCTTATTGAATACTTTTTATAGTAAGTCTTACTTTAATTTTTGACTTAGTGGAAGCAAATAATATCTATTGACCAAGTTAAAGCCTACATTATTCTTTAAATTGAAAGAATAATTAAAACTAAGACACTCAAAATGCATGATATTTTATTTAAGGAAAACATTACAACTCATATACAATCATTTTTCTTAACCAGAAGTTTAAACCTATAAATAAACTAATATATCTTGAGTATTTGGATACTCCCAAAATGTATGCGCTACCAGTAATTGGTGGGAGTTGAATTCTCACTTACTTTTTGGAGGATCCCCCTCAAGCCTTCAATTACTATGCATCAACTATTCATTCAAATACTGTTTTCAGAGAAAATCAGAAAGGTGATGTGCTCCAGGCACAAGGATGTTCACTGCAACATTAGTTGTAAATAGTGGAAAACTGGAAAGTACTTAATATTTGTTAATAGGGGAATGCTTAAATAGCTTATCATAAAATTGAATACTGTGCAACTGTTTTTTTTTATACTTGAGGGATATCTGTATATACTGATATAACATGAACTCTAAAGCATATTTTGGCAAATATACACATAAAATGATTCCATTTATGTTTATTTAAAGTTATATATCCTTACATCTATATACTTGAGTGTGTAAATGCATGAAGTAAAACTGAAAAAGTAAATTCTAAACTATTTCCTCTGGGAAGAAGAATAGGATTAAATGAAAAGAGAAGAAAGATGAATTTCATTTTTAATATACATCCTCTGTATTTTATGAAATATCCTTGAACCCAAACATTAATTTGTAATTTTTTTTGAGCTGGAAAAAATGTAAATGCACTTCTAATATACCTGTTGTGTATTAATCTGGTCTAAAAGTTGATGGTGACAATTATTGCATTAATAAGAATGGTTAATTTACATTTTGTATGCCTCATTTTAGAGAACACACACACACACACACACACACACTTTTTGTTTTGTTTTGTTTTTGAGACAAGGTCTCAATCTGTCTCCCAGGCAGGAGTGCTGTGTTGTGATCTTGGCTTACTGCAGCCTCCACCTCCAAGTGATCCTCCTGCCTCAGCCTGCTGAGTAGCTGGGACTACAGACATATGCCACCATGCCCAGCTTATTTTTGTTTTGTTTTGTTTTGTTTTTTTGTTTTTTGCGAGACAGAGTCTTACTCTGTCACCCAGGCTGGAGTGCAGTGGCTTCATCTCTGCTCACTGCAACCTCTGCCTCCTGGGTTTAAGCAATTCTTATGTCTCAGCCTCCCAAGTAGCTGGGATTACAGTCATGTACCACCATTCCTGGCTAATTTTTCTATTTTTAGTATTTTTTGTAGAGATGGGGTTTCACCAAGCCAGTCTTGAACTACTGGGCTCAAGTGATCCTCCCACTGTAGCCTCTCAAAGTGCTGGAATTACAGGCATGAGCCACTGTGCCCAGCCAGACATGTATGTTTTTTAACCTTTCCACCAAAATTATTTACCCATAGAACAAGTGTCCATTTTAAGTTGTTTCAAATGAATGAGACAGTATCATATACTGTATTTTCCCAGGGGAAAATATATCTGTTTAGTTATATATTGGTAAACTAAAATTTTGTTGTATTTGATAATATGCTGTTATAATTTATAATAAAATATAATTTATGTTTAAAATATTTATAATTATTTAAAATAACCTGAACAAATAAATTTATAATAAAATAAATAAACTTGTTGATTCTGCCTTTAGCCCCTGCAAGTAAAACCACTCTTCATAAGACTGGAATTGCAAGCAGCATTCTGGATGCAATCTCTCAGGGAAATGAATCACAACACACATTGGAAAAGTGCATTGCTTATTCTCCACCTTTTGGCGATTATGCACAGGTAAGTAATTCTCAGGTTGTGATGATACATAGAAAAATTGGTTCAACTATGTATTGAGTTCACGGAATATGAAATTGTGATTTCTATATTATTAACATAGAAAAACAGAATTGCACTGATCTATGTATTTCTTACTCATCATTTGAAAATTGGTAATGTGTTCAAGACATTATTTAGTATCATTTTGCACTAGATACTTACCTCTCATTGTTTACCTAGTGGTCAGCAAACAGCCCATAGACCAAATCTAGCCCACCACCTGGTTTTATAAATAAATTTGCATTGTAACACAGCCATATCTATTCAATTAACCTATTGTCTGTGGTGCTGTCATGCTATAATAAGAGTTGAGCAATGACAACAGAGACTATGTGGCCTGCAAGATTAAATATTTACTATTTGGCTCTTTATAGAATAATGCTGCTAACCTCTGGTTTGTACCAGTGTAGACCTAAGAAACCCAAGAGAAGGCCTCTTTTCTTCTCCATTGCTTATAGATGTAGAAAGATGATCATATTTATAGATACTACTGTGTTAACTTCTAAACCAATCAATAACGTAAAAGTATTCTGTTAATAAGATGTACTGAGTCATTATTTAAATATGTCAGTTTTGCTGTGGCTCTTCTTCAGCTTACTGTTAGTGGTGTAAGCGGAGTATATATCATCTTAGCCCTGTGTAATTATGGAATCATGAGAGTCTTATAATTATCAGTTCTGACTCTTACTTTCCTGGAACAGCCAGTTTCTTCTCAGTTCCACCCTGTTTGTTGGAGCCTTGTCTCCACTTTGATTTCCTTGGAGCAGCTCTAAGAAAACCACTTAGAACAATTGACCCCTGATTATGCCTTTGTAATAGAGTACTGGAAACAGCTCAAGTTCTGTAAAAATGGTGCAGCTGGACATTAGTGAAATATATGACTTCTGTTATATACCTGAGATAAGATGGAAAAATATGAATTGGCTAGATGATGTGATTAGGTGACAGTATATCTATATTTAAAGAACAGTGATCATGAATTGCGGCAATCTGAAGGCATTCTCTTATATTGATTCATAAGACTCATCTTCAGTCCTTTGTTAGATAACATTTGAAGTAATGACTCAGATAAAGACATTAATTGTAAAATTTACAAGATATAGTCCTGTACAATTCCAATTTGTTCATTTCTTTTCAAGAAACAAACTTTTTATAAACAGGAGAAGCACAGTAAATTTTTTAAAAATTCATTAAATACATATTTAAGCTTTAAAATTTTTTGAATTTACCTTTCAAGTTTGCCTTTTTCTTAGCAGTTTTGTTTATAAGATTACTTTGATGTATTGTATATTTATCATATCCATAGAAAGACTTTCTCATTCACACCTGGAGAAATTCTGTGATGATAATGCCTTTTGCATTGCTGTATGTCTTCCTGCCTCCACACTTGGTTGCCCAGAGATATGGTGGGGGAATTAATCCTCCCTGTGTTCAGTGTCTCCTTCAACAGTCCCTGCCTCTAGTGCATACTTGTTCATAAAATGGGATTTTTTTTCTCTCTCTTGTTCTTTCCTCCTTATAAAGTAAACAATTAAATGTTACTGATGGAACATTAAAGTAAATGGAATTAAACTAATGGAATACTAAAGTAGCTATTATAGAAAAAGGTGGTCGTGTGTTAGGAATTCCTTCTACCATTTCCACTGCTGGGATGGAGGAAGAGGTCTAAGGGAAAGGAACCAAAAGTTTTTATTTTCTTTTTAACACTTACTTATATGCTTTGTGACATAAGTAATTAATATTTCTAACAACCCTGTGAGATTTAAATGACCATCTTCATAATACAAGTGGAGAAGCACAAAGGGGTAAATAATCTCTCCAAGTTCATACAGTTGATAAATAATTTCTTGATTCCAAAGGCCACATTATTTTCATTATGCCATAGAGAAATTTCTTCAGAAATGGAAGTAATAATTCATAGAAACTGTGTGGGCTGCTCTGTGTATGGATTAGGAAAGATGAATATGTCAGGGCATAGGAGGACAAAATAATCTTTATCTCCAATAAAAATATCAGATTTAAAAACCTAATTGGCATTTCCAGTATTGATGATGTTGCTTGTATCATACTATCTCCCTATAGATAACCATTATTAAAACTGGACTAAATATGAATAAAAACCAACTACTTGAAGGCACTAGAGAATGAATGATTAAAAGCAGGCAGAAACAGGAGAATTAGTCCTTGAAACAGGGAAACATCACTGTGTGATATTTGTGTTTCTGTACCTTTTTGCCTAATATCACTCCCTAAAAGGAAAAGCTGCAGTCTCACTGGCTTGAGGAGTCAGAGGACAGCGTTCAGGACTATTAGCAAGGCTGTAAAGTGAAGGGGGGAAATCGTGGAAAAGAGGGGGTTGCATAGGAAGGAGCCTCAAAATCTATGTGTAAACTTAACCCAAATACAGTTGGCTGCCCCCTAAATTGTGTTTGTGTGAGGGAAACTCCAAGGGACCTGGTAGAAAACAGCTGAAAGGTTGAAAGAACTAAGAGATTCAACTCCTCTCCAGAACAGAGGAGACAGAGTTTGGAGTTTGAGTTCAGCAAAGTCCTCCTTCTAGAACAAAAATCAACACTCTTCAGAGGAAGATAATGGAATCCGTAGCCTCTACAATATATTACAGTGATCAATATTTCCAGTAGAACAAAATTACTAGATAGTTGAAGAAGCAACAAAATGTGACCCACAATTAAAAGAAAATGTAGAAACTGACCCCAAGGTGACCCAGATGTTGGTCTTGTAGGCAATAACCATAAAACAGCTATTGTAAATGTGTTTAGGAACTTAATAATGAACAAATATGGAATCTCTGCTAAGAGATATAAACTAAAACATAACTGAATGAAGGCAGAAATAAAGATGTTCCTCGAAACCAATGAGAATGAAGACACAATGTACCAGAATCTCTGGGACACATTTAAAGCAGTGTCTAAAGGAAAATATGTAGCAATAAATGCCCACATGAGAAGCAAAGAAAGATCTAAAATCGACACACTGTCATCAAAATTGAAAGAGCTGGAGGAGCAAGACCAAAAATACACAAAACCTAGCAGAAGACAAGAAATAACTAAGATCAGAGCAGAGCTGAAGGACATAGAGACACAAAAAAACTCTTCAAAAAAATCAATATATCTAGGAGCTGGTTTTTCGAAAAGATCAACAAGAGAGAATAATCAAATAGATGCAATAAAAAGCGATAAAGGGGATATCACCACAGATTCCACAGAAATACAAACCATCATCAGAGATTATTACAAACATCTCTATGCACATAAACTAGTAAACCTGGAAGAAATGGATAAATTCCTGGACACTCGCACCCTCCCAAGCCTAAACCAGGAAGAAGCCAAAACCCTGAATAGACCAATAACAAGGTCTGAAGTTGAGGCAGCAGTTAAGAGCCTGCCACCCAAAAAGCCAGGTCCAGACGGATTCACAGCTGAATTCTACCAGACATACAAAAAGAAGCTGGTACGATTCCTAATGAAACTATTCCAAACAATCCAAAAAGGGAATCCTTCCCAAATCATTGTATGAGACCAACATCATCCTGATACCAAAACCTGGCAGAGACTCAGCAAGAAAAGAAAACTTCAGGCCAATAACCGTGATGAACACAGATGCAAAAATCTTAAATAAAATACTGGCAAATCGACTGCAACAGCACATCAAAAAGCTTAACCACCATGAGCAAGTAGGCTTCATCCTGGGTATGCAAGGCTGGTTCAACATACACAAGTCCATAAACGTAATTCACCACATAGACAGAACCACAGACAAAAACTACATGATTATCTCAATTGATGCAGAGAAGGCCTTTGGCAAAATTCAGCAGCTCTTTGTGCTAAAAACCCTCAATAAACCAGGTATTGATGGAACGTATCTCAAAATAATAAAAGCTATTTATGACAAACCCACAGCCAATATCATACTGAATGGGCAAAAACTGGAAGCATTCCCTCTGAAATCTGGCACTAGACAAGGATGCCCTCTCTCGCCACTCCTATTCAATATAGTATTGGAAGTTCTAGCCAGAGCAATCAGGCAAGAAAAAGAAATAAAGGGTATTCAATTAGGAAAAGAGGAAGTCAAATTGTCTCTATTTGCAGACGACATGATTGTATATCTAGAAGACCCCATGGTCTCAGCCCAAAATCTCCTGAAACTGATAAATTGCAACTTCAGCAAAGTCACAGGACACAAAATCAATGTGCAGAAATCACAAGCATTCCTATACACCAATAACAGACTTAAAGAGAGCCAAATCAAGAATGAGCTGCCATTCACAGTTGCTACAAAGAGAATAAAATACCTGGGAATACAACTAACAAAGGATGTAAAGGACCTCTTCAATGAGAACTACAAACCACTGCTCAACAAAATAAGAGAGGGCACAAACAGATGGAGAAACATTCCATGTTCATGGTTAGAAAGAATCAATTTTGTGAAAATGGCCATACTGCCCATAGTAATTTACAGATTCAACGCTATCCCCATCAAGCTACCAATGTCCTTCTTCACAGAACTGGAAAAAACCACCTTAAACTTCATATAGAACCAAAAGAGAGCCCATGTAGCCAAGTCAATTCTAAGCAAAAAAACAAAGCGGGATGCACCACGCTACTGGACTTCAAACTATACTACAAGGCTACAGTAATCAAAACAGCATGGTACTGGTACCAAAACAGAGATATAGACCAATGGAACAGAACAGAGGCCTCGGAGGCAACGCCACACATCTACAACCATCCGGTCTTTGACAAACCTGACAAAAACAAGCAATGGGGAAAGGAGTCCCTGTTTAATAAATGGTGTTGGGAAAACTAGCTAGCACGTGCAGAATGCAGAAACTGGACCCCTTCCTGACACCTTACACTAAAATCAACTCCAGATGGATTAAAGACTTAAACATAAGACCTAACACCATAAAAACCCTAGAAGAAAACCTAGGCAAAACCGTTCAGGACATAGGCAAGGACTTCATGACCAAAACACCAAAAGCATTGGCAACAAAAGCCAAAATAGACAAATGGGACCTAATCAAATTCCACAGCTTCTGCACAGCAAAAGAAAGTCATTAGAGTGCAAGACATAGAGTGGAGAGAGATCCAAGATGGCTGATCACTAGCAGCTCAGGATTGCAGCTCCCACTGAAAGAGCAGAGAACGAGAGGACGCCACACTTTCAGATCAATTTTTGTTGCTCACACACCAGGAGATTCCCAGCGGAGGAGCCCCACGTGTCGCCAGCGTGACTCTTGAGGCCGGTGAGGCAGTTTTGCCGCTGCCTTGGTGTGGCGGTTCTTGGTGCAGAGTCAGAAAAGCACCGTCAATCTT
>NW_016107450.1:738507-749721 GCF_001604975.1 Cebus imitator | reverse complement strand
TTTGCAGTCTACCCATCTGACAAAGGGCTGATATCCAGAATCTATAAAAAACTAAAACAGATTTACAAGGAAAAAAAAGCCCATTCAAAAGTAGGCAAAGGACATGAGCAGATACTTTACAAAGAAGGCATACATGAGGCCAACAAACATATGACAAAATGCTCATCATCACTGGTCATTAGAGAAATGCAAATCAAAACCACATTGAGATACCATCTTACACCAGTTAGAATGGCGAGCATTAAAAAATCTGGAGACAACAGATGCTGGAGAGGATGTGGAGAAATAGGAACACTTTTACACTGTTGGTGGGAGTGTAAATTAATTCAGCCATTGTGGAAGACAGTGTGGCGATTCCTCAAGGACCTAGAACTAGAAAGTCCATTTGACCCAGCAATCCCATTACTGGATATGTATCCAAAGGATTATAAATCGTTCTACTATAAGGACACACGTACACGAATGTTCATTGCAGCACTGTTTACAATAGCAAAGACCTGGAATCAAGCCAAATGCCCATTGATGATAGACTGCACAAAGAAAATGTGGCACATATACACCAAGGAATACTATGCAGCCATAAAAAAACGATGTGTTCGTGTCCTTTGTAGGCACATGGATGAACCTGGAAATCATTCTCAGCAAACTGACACAAGAACAGAAAAACACTGCATGTTCTCACTCCTGGATGGGTGTTGAACAATGAGAACACATGGACACAGGGAGGGGAGCATCACACACTGGGGTCTGTCGGGGGGAAATAGGGGAGGGACAGCATGGGGTGGGGAGTTGGGGAGAGATAGCATGGGGAGAAATGCCAGATAAAGGTGATGGGGAGGAAGGCAGCACATCACACTGCCATGTGTGTACCTATGCAACAATCTTGCATGTTCTTCACATGTACCCCAAAACCTAAAATGCAATTAAAATAAAAATAACTGAACAATTTTAGAACTGAGAACTATAGTATCTGAAATAAGTATACTAAATGGGCATAGCAGATGATTGGAGAGGCCAGAAAAAAAAGTTCAGTTAACATGAAGACAACTCAATCTGAAGAACACAAAGAAAGGAGATTTTTTAAATCCCAGTGAACATATATATCCTCAGGGACCTGAAGGAAAATACCAAGCAATCTAAAATGGGTGTAAATGGACTCCTGGGAGAAGAAGAGAAAGATAATGGGGGCACACATTGCTTGAAGAAATAATGGTCAAACATTTTCAAAATTTCCTTCCGAAAACTTCCAGATCTAACAGTCTCAGAGGCCCTGCAAAGCAGGATAAATAGAGGGAAATTTTTACCCAGGCACATTATAGTTAGTGTGCTGAAAAGCATAGTTATAAAGAGATAATCTTGAGAGCAACCAGATAAAAACAATGCACATTATCTTAAGGCAGGTTTCTCAACTTTGGTACTATTAACGTTTGGGGCTGGATAATTCTCTCTCAAGTGGGGAGGGCTATTCTGTGCATTGTAGCATATTTGGCAACATCCTTGTCCTCTAACCCCTAGATTGCCCCCCTACCAACATACACACCACTGTGTTAAGGCAACTGGTAAACATACAGGTGAATAAAAAAGACTATATATTTTTCTTTTTATTTAAAAGTAAAAGTTATAACATATAGGGTTTATAATGTATATAGATATAGTATATTTGATAGCAATAATGTAAAGGACAATAGAGTAAATGAAATTATGGTTTTGGGTTTATTACATTTTACGTGAAATACATCAAAAGTAACTCTAAATAGGCTGTGATAAGTTGTGGAATGCATATTGTAATCCACACAGCAATCATTAAAAAAAATTATATCACTAAAACGAGAATAGTTTAATTACAATGAAATTACAAAAACATCTGATTAAGCCAAAATATGCCAGAAAAGACAAAAACACCTATGTCTAATAAAAAACAAATATCTGAGTGGTAAACCTAAATTGAACAATAGTAGTAATTATATCAAATGAAAATAGACTACATGCTCCATTTATAACAGATTTTTAATATTTAAAAATTTTTAATTTTAGGTTCAGGTGTACACGTGAAGGCTTTTTACATAGATAAACACGTGCCACAGGGGTTTTTTGTACATATTATTTCATTACCCAGATGCTAAGCCCAGTACCCAGTAGTTGTCTTTTCTGCTGCTCTCCCTCCCCACATCCTCCACCCTCAAGTATACAGCAGGGTCTGTTGTTTCCTTCTTTGTGTTCATAAGTCTTATCATTTAGCTCCCACTTATAAGTAAGGACACATGGTATTTGGTTTTCTGTTCCTACATTAGTTTGCTAAGGATAAAAGCCTCCAGCTTTATCCATGTTCCCACAAAAGACATGATCTCTTTCTTTTTTATGGCTGGATAGTGTTCGACAGTGCATATGTACCACATAGACAGTCTGTCATTGATGGGCATTTAGGTTGATTCTATGTCTTTGCTATTGTGAAAAGTGCTGCAATGAACATTTTTGTCCATGTTTCTTTATGGTAGAGTAATTTATATTCCTCTGGGTATATACCCAGTAATGGAATTGCTAGGTCTTATAGTAATTCTGTTTTTAGCTCTTTGAGGTATTGCTATACTACTTTCCACAATGGTTGAACTAATTTACACTCACACTAACAGTGTATTAGTGCTCCCTTTTCTCCGCAACCTTGCCACCATCTGCTATTTTTGACCTTTTAGTATTAGCCAATTCTGACCGGTGTGAGATGGTATCTCATTGTGGTTTCGATTTGCATTTCTCTAATGATCAGTGACATTGAGCTTTTTAAAATACACTTGTTGGCTGCATGTATGTCTTCTTTTGAGAAGTGTCTGTTTATGTCCTTTGCCCACTTTTAATGGGGTTGTCTTTTTCTTATAAATTTAAGTTCCTTATATATGCTGGATATTAGACCTGTGTCAGATGCATAGTTTGCAAAAATTATCTCCCATTCTGTAGATTGTCTGTTTGCTCTGTTGATAGTTTCTTTGGCTGTGCGGAGGCTCCTTAAGTTTAATTAGATCCTACTTGTCAATTTTTCCTCTTGCTGCAATTGCTTCTGGTGTCTTGTCATGTATGTCCAAGGAGCCATGTTGCACTAAAATCACAAGTAAAATGTTGAATAGAAGCATTAAAAATATATATTCACACCGTGTTCAAACTCTTTTGGAACAGTCACATAGACCAATGGAGCAGAATAGGGAGCCCAGAAATCAGGCTGCACATCTGCAACCATCTGGTCTTCGATAAAACTGACAAAAGCAATGGGGTAAAGATTCTATTCAATAAAAGATGTGGGGAAAACTGACCAGCCATATGCAGATGATTAAAGCCAGACCTATTATTTATCCCATATACAAAAATCAACTCAAGATGGATTAAAGACAAATGTAAAATGCAAAAACCCTGGAGGACAACCTAGGCAATACCATACTGGACACAGGAACACACAAAGATTTTATGACGAAGTATGGCCCATACACAATGGGAAAAGTAAATTATGGAAACTGTCCATAAGGAAGTGCAAACACTATGCTTACTAGACAAAGATTTAAAATATGTTCAAAGAATTAAAGGGAGCCATGTCTAAGGAAATTTTAAAAAGTATGGGAACAATATCCCATCACATAGAGAATATCAAAGAGAGAGAAATTATTTTTAAAAATCGAATGGAAATTCTGGATTTGAATAGTATGATAACAAATGAAAAATTTACTACAGCACAGCAGCAGATTTGAACAGGCAGAAGAATCAACAAATGTGGAATGCAGGTCAATTGAAATTATCCAGTCTGAGAAACTGAAAGAAAAGAGAATGAAGAAAAATGAACCATAACAATGTAGGCAAGGATGCAGAGAAATGGGAATCCTCATACATTGCTGGGGGTTGGTGGGATGTAAAATGGTACAGCTGCTTTGGAAAATAGTATGTCAGTTCATCAAATGTTAAACATAGAATTACCATATGGCCCTGGGATTTGACTCCTAGGTATACCCAAGAGAACTGAAAATACGTACATGCATTGTCACAGCGGCATTATTCATAATAGCCAAAAAGGAAACTAACCCAAATGTCCATCTAGTGATGAATGAATAAACAAAATGTGGTAGTATCCACGTAATGGAATATTATTCAGCCACAGAAAGGAATGGAGTACTGATCCATGCTATAGCATTGGTGAGCCTTGTGAACATTATGCTAAGTGAAAAAAGCCAGATAAAAAGTCCACACATGATACACTGTTTATATGAAATAGCCATAATAGGTAAATCCATAGAGAATGTTAGTAGATAGTGGTTACTGGGGGCTGGAGGAAGGAGGAGTTGGGAAGTATAGTTAACAGGTTTTTTTTTGGGGGGGGGGAGAGTGATAAAAATACTCTAGAATTTAATTGTAGTGATATATGTTCACAAGTTGGTGAACTTTGTGAATCAACACATTTTGAACTTTTTGAAAAATAAGCTTTAAGTGTACTGAACGGAGAACGGCACTTTCATTTAGTGTTTTAGAGATCTTAAAAGTAGCTAGTTATAAGCAAACAGATCAGATCAGTTATTCAAGATCTAGGTCTAATTAGAAATCGGTTTTAAATGGACTACCCCTTCCATTTCTCTAGTTAATTGTAATAATTAGATAAAATTGCCATTGAGCTATAGTTATTTTCTCAAAAATTGCATGTTTTGAATATTTGAATTGTGATTGAGAAAACTTAAGTCAGAAATAAAATGTTATTTAAAAATCTGTAGTATAACTCTAGCAATGATAATAGCATTATAGTCAGCTATGTAATCCTGTCAATATGAGTGTACAAATGGAGTTTGAAATTTCAGGTTCTGAGGTCCATCTATGTCAGATAGTTTGGAGAAGCCTACCTTAAAAAAGCTTTTGAGCCAATTTATTAAATGTCTGTTAAACACCTAAATCTAACATCTAATTATAATCTGTCAAAGACAAAGCATTTCATCCTCCCTCCTTTAATTAAGATAGGTAAAATTGGTCAAAATATGTCTTAAGCAGCTTTCCAGTTTGACATAGTCACTAGTCTCAATAATATAAAGAAAAATATAACAGGTTTTCAGCTGTTTGATATGACTGTTTAGACTGTTTAAGTTGTGATTTTTTTTTTTTTTTTGAGACAGAGTCTTGCTATGTCACCCAGGCTAGAGAGCAGTGGCCTGATCTTGGCTCACTGCAACCTCTACCTCCCAGGTTCAAGTGATTCTCCTGCCTCAGTCTCTCAAGTAGCTGGAATTATACAGGCGCCCGCCACCATGCCTGGCTAATTTTTATATTTTTAGTAGAGACTGGTTTCACCATATTGGCCAGGCTGGTCTTTAACTCCTGACCTCAAGTGATCCACCTGCCTTGGTCTCCCAAAATGCTGGATTACAGGCGTGTGTGCTACCGTGCCCGGCCTGGTTTTGGTTTTTCATTTGACACTTGCCACATGTGGCAGTCGACCAGCATGCAGCACAGCACTATCTACTTACACAATGTGTTCTTGTGATGCCTGATTTCTGGGATCTTTCCTGCAAGGAGGCTGACTGGAAATCAACCACAGAATATATGATGAGATGGTGTGATGAGGGAAGAGGAAAGAAAAGTGAACAAAAAGACCTGGAAAACGCTTGGTCCTTTCATACAGAGCCTAATGCTGCCACCCAGTGGTCAAATAATGCAGACAGACTTGCCAAAAAGTATACTCCGTCATGAATGCTGTGTGGATTTTTGTATGGACCATGATAGATCAGAATCTTGTGACAAACACCTACCATACAAAATATGTTTTAAAACATAAGCCTACATTAAACAATAATTATGGAAGAACAGGTTATCTATATATTAACCCTAAACAATAACTTGGAAAGTACTTTTAAAAAGTGATTTTGGTTAAAAACTGGAATTAAGGAAAGCAAGCTATTGAAATGTATTTTGGCTGGATATGGTGGCTCATGCTTATAATCCCAGCACTTTGGGAGGCTGAGGTGGGTGGATCACCTGAGGCCAGGAGTTCAAGACCAGCCTGGCCAACATGGTGAAACCCTGTCTCTACTGAAAATACAAAAAATTAGCCAGGTGAGGTGGTGCACAATTGTAATCCCAGCTACTTGGGAGGCTGTAGGGGGAGAATCACTTGAGCCGGGGAGGCAGAGGTTGCAGTGAGCTGAGATACCACCACTGCACTCCAGCCTGGGCAACAAACCGAGACCCTGTCTCAAAAAAAAAAAAAAGTGCAGTGCAATACCTTTTTAGACTTAACCATTACTCATATGAAGAAAGACAAGTAGCTGAGAGGCAAATATGAATATGAACATTGTAAACATTTATGTATATATAAGGAAGAGACATTTATTAGTTATATCATTAATGTCATAGAATGAAGCATATTGATTTTGAAACACTTTTAACAATGGGAGAAAGTTATATTTTTAATTAAAACTTTAAAAATGTTTAATGCAGAAATGATAAAGTTAATTCATGTTTCTATAGGTCTGAAATCTAAAAGCTAGACTTGAAGCTATAAGAAAGGGACATTAGGGGCTTGATTCAGACCTCAGGAGAACTAGTGCAGTCCATTTTTGGTTCTCCATATACCTAACTCCACTGAAGAGACAAGATTTAGAAAAGATGAAGTGGGGCTGAAGGTAAGGGTGAGACTGAGGAGTCCTAAATAGAGGTAGAAATTTCTGAAAACAAATTTCGTTTTGTATTTAAAGGGCTACCTGCTAAATGCTTATATTCTTTTCAGAAGGACAGTAATGACAAATATCGTTAATTGGACTGATAGCAGATGAGCCTAATGGAATTCACTGTTGACGTTAACATATCCCAAAGGAATCTTCTGAGGGATAGTCAAATTCCCCTTTCCCCAATTATTAAGAGAGCTTTGAAAACTAGCCACTAGTTCAATTATTAACATGAGCTTAAAAATTGAGCTTAAGATACATTATAAATATTAAACTGGCAGTCAACAAATGAAATTGTGGCATTCTGTTTCTGCATTCACTTGGAAATCAGTGGGATAAAAGAAAGTCTACATTTACATAAAAATAAAAAGATTTGCTTTAATAAAAGAAAGAAAATGTAATTTTTTAAAATCCAAGAATAAAATAGCAACTGCATAGAGGATGGGTTTCATAGTAGATGTGTGCAAAAGATTGGATTGGTGGGCAACAGTTATAAGAGCCAACTCATTTGAAATTCTAATGAGAGGGGAGGTGCCCAAACCATAAGCACATTAATCTTTGCTTTGCCAGGCTCTAGTCAGATTATGCTGTCCAGTTTTTCCATGTTAAGAGTGTCAGAAACCATGGCCCATGGCTATTTGCTGAAGGAACTGGAAATGCATGCTTAGAAAATATTTTTTGATTTAAACATAAGACATAACACCATAAAAACCGTAGAAGAAAACCTCTCCAATACCATTCCGGACATAGGCATAGGCAAGGACTTCATGACTAAAACACCAAAAGCATTGGCAACAAAACCCAGAATAGACAAATGGGATTTAATTAAACTAAAGAGCTTCTGCATGGCAAAGGAAACTATCATTAGAGCGAACTGGCAACTAACAGAATGGGAAAAAAATTTTGCAGTTTACCCATCTGACAAATGGGTAATATCCGGAATCTACAAAGAACTAAAACAAATTTACAAGAAGAAACAACCCTATCAAAACGCAGGATTTGAACAAACACTTTTCAAAAGAAGTCACACAGCCAGCAAACATGAAAAAAACTCATCACTAGTCATTAGAGAAATGCAAATCAAAACCACATTGAGATACCATCTCACGCTAGTTAGAATGGCAATCATTAAGAAGTCAGGAGACAACAGATGCTAGAGAGGATGCGGAGAAATAGGAACGCTTTTGCATTGTTGATGGGAGTGTAAATTAGAGCAACCATTGTGGAAGACAGTGGCAATCCCTCAAGTATCTAAAACTAGAAATGCCATTTGGCCCAGCAATCCCATTACGGGGTATATACCCAAAGGATTATAAATAATTCTATTATAAAGACACATGCACACATATGTTCATTGTGGCACTGTTTACAATAGCAAAGACTTGGAACCAACCCAAATGCCCATCAGTGATAGACTGGACAGGGAAAATGTGTCACATATACACCATAGAATACTATAAAGCCATAAAAAGAATGAGTTCATGTCCTTTGCAGGTACATGGATGAAGCTGGAAACCATCATTCTCAGCAAACCAACACAAGAACAGAAAACCAAACACTGCATGTTGTCACTTACAAGTGGGCGTTAAACAATGAGAACACATGGACACAAGGAGGGGAACATCACATACCTGGGCCTGTTGGGGATGGGGGGGCTAGGGGGAGGATAGCAGGGAGTGGGGGGATTGGGGATGGCTAACATTAGGAGAAATACCTAATGTAGATGACAGGGGGATGGATGCAGCAAACCACCATGGCATGTGTATACCTATGTAACAAACCTGCACGATCTGCACATGTACCCCAGAACTTTAAAAAAAATTAAAAATATATTTTCTTAAAGTTATTCATTTACTTAGCCAGTATATAATGAATGTCTACTATGTGGCAGGACTGTTGCAGGCACTATGGATATGGCAGTGAACAAAACAGCAAAATTCTTCTAAGAATGGAACTTACATTTGGGGGAAAAATAGTAAAAGGAATAGTGATCACTGCAGGGAAAATAAGGTGGAGGCTAAAGAGTGGGAAGGTTTGGAGTTTCAATACATGGTCAAGGAAGGGTTCATTTTAAAACTGATTCTTGGACAAAGACCAGAACTTTAGGGAGTGTGCTACATGAGTATCTATGTAAAGTGCATTCCAGGGACAGGGGACAGCAAGTACAAAGGTACTGAGGCAGAAAGATGCTTGAATTGTTAAAGGAATAGCAGGCAACTTTTAGGGCAGAAGAGGAGTGAGTAACTGGAGAATAGGAGATGAAGTCACAGTGGGGTGGGAGAGGCAGAGGCCACAGACAATATAGGACCTTTTAGGCCCTTGTAAACAAGGACTTTGGCTCTTACTCTAAGACAGAAAACCACTGAGATGTTTTGAGTAGAGGAATAATTGACTGTATTTATAGTTTAACAGGACATGTCTGGTTGCTGTGTTAAACAATGAATAGAACGTAGCAGGGTCAGTTCGGAAGCTGCTGAGGTACATCCAAGTAAAAATGCTGACTTGGACAAGCCTGGAAGCAGCAGAGGCAGTGATAAGTGGCTGGACTGGTGACATTTTTGGAAGGTGGAGTCAATGGGGTATACTGAGGGTGAGAGAGGAGCTGAGGCCCCAATATTTTTGGCCTAGAAAAATGCATTTGTTATTGATTGAGATGGGCAAGACTGTGTGGGTGGAGCAAGTTTTAGAGGTATGTTTTAGAAAATCCCTGACTGAAGATGCTCTCCTACTGGTGTTTATTATACAAGTCTGGAGGTGAGGGGAGAGTTATAGGCAGAGGTACATATTTGAGAACCATCAAATTCCTGTCAATTTCGGTAATTGTGAATTGCATGAAATTGTATGAGATCACCAAGGAAATGAGGGTTAGTAAAGAGACCAGGGATCAGTTGCTGTGCATCTAAAGATTTCTCTTTTGATTTTGTTTTCTTGGTGAAATAGAAAGCAAAGCATCAGCCGAGAGTGAAGATGACGGTGTATTGTTGGAGCTTCAAGAAAAGAGAAGGCTTGAAAATAGTCACTTAGTGGAGTGGAGATAAGTGGGCAGGATGTGGTGGGGATATAGTAGGATTGCCCAGCGGCACGAGGGTGAGGGGCCTCTGTTGAAGTTACGCCCTTGTGGATAAGGAAGTATTAGACGTGTTTTGTAGTTCCAAAGTACAGAATGGAACTACTGGGTGTAAATTATTCAGACTGGTTTCAGCTAACCCTAAAAAAGACCCTGCTAAAGATGAAGTCCTCTAAAATGATTATTTTGTTTATTTGATTTCCACCTGAATATTAGATATGTAAAACTAGAATATTACAGCTTCTCTCAAAGTCTTCCTTTGGTTTGGTATTCAAAGCGTAAATGTCATCAAAATTGTTTTCAGATTTTCCAGGTTTACCACTCTGTTCTGTCTCATCTGTAAGTTTCATGCTAAATTTTAAACGAAGTCTTAAATCACGTATAATCTGTGTGTGTTTGTTCACATGCATGTATCTAGTAGGGACAAGTTCAGTAGCCTCTTGTTGAGACCTAATAATGTCTGTCTCCTTCATTGTCCTAC
Organism: Cebus imitator; assembly: GCF_001604975.1. Lineage (NCBI taxonomy): Eukaryota > Metazoa > Chordata > Mammalia > Primates > Cebidae > Cebus > Cebus imitator. The sequence goes on along the minus strand of NW_016107450.1, from coordinate 739,496 downwards.
TTTTTATGGAGCTGCTTATTAATCTTTCCATATTCCAGGATTAAGGGTATGGTCCTGTTTATACTCCTTAGCCTGGCATTCCAGCCCTCCATGACTGAGGCCATCTTCCTTTTCTAACCTCATTTGCCACTGCCCTCCTGCCTGCCTGCCTGCCAGCTGCAAAGCACCATCATAGGCCTGGCTTTTTTGCCATCTTTTTTTTTTTTTTTTTGGCCCTGTTTTTCTCCTGGAAGGGTCTCCACCTGTCTCCTCATGTCCATATCTGATCTCACCTCCAAATCCTAAATCAGATGCCATCTAATCCGTGAAACCAGCACCTATACCTTTCAAAAAACCCCACCCGCATTTTCCTTTTCTGTAAAGAGCTTTAGCCCTTCACTTCTGTTTCTTTTTTGTCAAAGTGACAGTCCCCTTTTAGAATTATGTTTTGCACTCCTCTTCCTTCCGTTCCTAGGATATGAACTATGGGAGGGCATAGTCCAAGTTTCATTCATCCAGGTAAACCTTGTAGCATACAAGCCCAGTGCCCACTGTAGACTGCCTGTGAATGAATGGATGTCTATATCCTGCAAATACAAAATAGAAGGAAAAATATTTGCTAACTTTATATTCTTTCCTTCTTTTGTGTGTTATTTGTTGTTGTTGGTTGTGGCTCTTATGTAGGAATTTATTTCTCCCAGAGCACTGAGCTTTCTTTCAAAATTTTGACTCATCATTACCCAGTCACCAGTCCTTATACTAAAAGTTAGATATCTTTGATAGAGCATATCAGAAGAATTATCTTTCTCCTAATGTCACATAGGCTATAGTGAAACTCATTTTCTTTTCATTTTTTAAGGTTTAAATTTTTAATTGTGATGAAAACATAAAATTACTATCAAATATTTAAAAGTACAGTTCAGTATATTTACATTATTATTTTTTCCCCATTTCTTTGGGTCTTCATTTCTTTATGACAGTCTCTATGTCATATAAATTTTTTTTTTTTT
>NW_016107450.1:675588-736847 GCF_001604975.1 Cebus imitator | reverse complement strand
TAAGTCTTTAATCCATCTGGAGTTAATTTGAGTGTAAGGTGTCAGGAAGGGGTCCAGTTTCTGCTTTCTGCACATGGCTAGCCAGTTTTCCCAACACCATTTATTAAACAGGAAATCCTTTCCCCATTGCTTGTTTTTGTCAGGTTTGTCAAAGATCGGATAGTCGTAGATGTGTGGCGTTGCCTCCGAGACCTCTGTTCTGTTCCATTGGTCTATATCTCTGTTTTGGTACCAGTACCATGCTGTTTTGATTACTGTAGCCTTGTAGTATAGTTTGAAGTCTGGTAGTGTGATGCCTCCAGCTTTGTTCTTTTGGCTTAGAGTTGACTTGGCTGTGGGGCCCACTTTTGGTTCCATATCAAGTTTAAGGTGGTTTTTTCCAGTTCTTTGAAGAAGGTCATTGGTAGCTTGATGGGGATAGTGTTGAATCTGTAAATTACTTTGGGCGGTATGGCCATTTTCACGGTATTGATTCTTCCTATGCATGAGCATGGAATGTTTCTCCATCTGTTTGTGTCCTCTCTTATTTTGTTGAGCAGTGGTTTGTAGTTCTCCTTGAAGAGGTCCTTTACATTCTTTGTTAGTTGTATTCCTAGGTATTTATTCTCTTTGTAGCAATTGTGAATGGCAGTTCGTTCTTGTTGAGTCTGTTATTGGTGTATAGGAATGCTTGTGATTTTTACACATTGATTTTGTACCCTGAGACTTTGCTGAAGTTGCTTATCAGTTTCAGGAGATTTTGGGCTGAGTCAATGGGGTCTTCTAAATATACAATCATGTTGTCTGCAAACAGAGACAATTTGACTTCCCCATTTCCTATTTCAATACCCTTTATTTCTTTTTCTTGCCTAATTGCTCTGGCTAGAACTTCCAATACTATATTGAATAGGAGTGGCAAGAGACGGCATCCTTGTCTAGTGCCAGATTTCAAAGGGAATGCTTGCAGTTTTTGCCCATTCAGTATGATATTGGCTGTGGGTTTGTCGTAAATAGCTTTTATTATTTTGAGATATGTTCTGTCAATACCTAGTTTATTGAGAGTTTTTAGCATAAAGGGCTGTTGAATTTTGCCAAGGCCTTCTCTGCATCAATTGAGATAATCATGTGGTTTTTATCTTTGGTTCTGTTTACGTGGTGAATTACGTTTATGGACTTGCATATGTTAAACAAGCCTTGCATACCTGGGATGAAGCCTACTTGATCATGGTGGATAAGCTTTTTGATGTGCTATTGTAATTGGTTTGCCGATATTTTATTGAAGATTTTTGCATCTATGTTCATCACGGATATTGGCCTGAAGTTTTCTTTTCTTTTTGAGTCTCTGCTGGGTTTTGGTATCAGGATGATGTTGGTCTCATAAAATGATTTGAGAAGGATTCCTTCTTTTTGGATTGTTTGGAATAGTTTCAGAAGGAGTGGTACCAGCTCCTCTTTGTATGTCTGGCAGAATTCGGCTGTGAACACATCTGGACCTGGGCTTTTTTTGGTTGGTAGGCTATTAATTGCTGCCTCAACTTCAGATCTTGTTATTGTTCTATTCAGGGTTTCGACATCTTCCTGGTTTAGGCTTGGGAGGATGCAGTTGTCCAGGAATTTATCCATTTCTTCCAGGTTGACTAGTTTATGTGCATAGAGTTGTTTGTAATAATCTCTGATGGTGGTTTGTGTTTCTGTGGAATCTGTGGTGGTATCCCCTTCATTGTTTTTTATTGCATTGATTTGATTATTCTCTCTTTTCTTTTTTATTAATCTGGCTAGTGGTCTGTCTATTTTGTTGATCTTTTTGAAAATGGATTTATTGATTTTTTGAAGGGTTTTTTGTGTCTCTATTTCCTTCAGTTCTGCTCTGATCTTAGCTATATCTTGTCTTCTGTTAGGTTTTGAGTTTTTTTTTTATCTTGCTTCCCAGTCTCCTTCAATTTTGATGATAGGGTGTCGATTTTAGATATTTCCTTGCTTCTCATTTGGGCATTTATTGCTATATATTTTCCTCTAGAGAGCGCTTTAAATGTGTCCCAGAGATTCTGGTACGTTGTGTCTTCATTTTTGTTGGTTTCAAAGAACATCTTTATATCACCTTCATTTCATTGTTGATTCAGGCAACATTCAAGAGCCAGTTGTTCAGTTTCCTTGAAGCTGTGCGGTTCTGAGATAGTTTCTGAATTCTGAGTTCTAACTTGGTTGCACTGTGGTCTGAGAGACCGTTTGTTATGATTTCCGTTCTTTTGCATTTGCTGAGGAGTGATTTACTTCTGATTATGTCATCAGTTTTAGAGTAGGTGTGAGGTGGTGCTGAGAAGAATGCATATTCTGTGGATTTGGGGTGGAGTGTTCTGTAAATGTCTATTAGGTTTTCTTGGTCCAGGTCTGGGATATCCTTGTTAATTTTCTGTCTCGTTGATCTGTCTAATATTGACAGTGGAGTGTTAAAGTCTCCCACTATTACTGTGTGGGAGTCTAAGTCTCTTTGTAAGTCATTAAGAACTTGCTTTATGTATCTGGGTGCTCCTGTATTGGGTGCATATATATTTAGGATCCTTAGCTCTTCTTGTTGCATTGATCCTTTTACCATTATGTAATATCCTTCTTTGTCTCTTTTGATCTTTGTTGGTTTAAAGTCTATTTTATCAGAGACTAGGATTGCAACTCCTTTTTTTTTTTCTCTCTCTCTCTCCATTTGCTTGGTAAATCTTCCTCCATCCCTTTATTTTGAGCCTTTGTGTATCCTTGCATGTGAGATGGGTTTCCTGGATACAGCACACTGATGGGTTTTGGCTGTTTATCCAGTTTGCCAGTCTGTGTCTTTTGATTGGGGCATTTAGCCCATTTACATTTAGGGTTAATATTGTTACGTGTGAATTTGATCCTGCCATTTTGATGCTAGCTGGTTGTTTTGCCCATTAGTTGATGCAGTTTCTTCATTGTTTTGATGCTCTTTACCATTTGGTATGTTTTTGGAGTGGCTGGTACTGGTTATTCCTTTCTGTGTTTAGTGCTGCTTTCAGGAGCTCTTGTAAAGCAGGCCTGGAGGTAATGAAATCTCTGAGTAATTGCTTGTTTGTAAAGGATTTTATTTCTCCTTCACTTATGAAACTTAGTTTGGCTGGATATGAAATTCTAGATTGAACATTCTTTTCTTTAAGGATGTTGAATATTGACCCCCAGTCTCTTCTGGCTTGCAGGGTTCCTGCTGAGAGATCCACTGTGAGTCTGATGGGCTTCCCTTTGTTAGTAACCCGACCTTTCTCTCTGGCTGCCCTTAGCATTTTCTCCTTCATTTCAACCCTGGTGAATCTTGATGATTTTGTGCCTTGGGGTTGCTCCTCTTGAGGAATATCTTTGTGGTGGTCTCTGTATTTCCTGGACTTGAACGTTGGCCTGCGCTGCTAGGTTGGGGAAATTTTCCTGGATAGTATCCGGAAGAGTATTTTCCAGCTTGGATTCATTCTCTCCGTCACATGCAGGTACACCTGTCCAACCTAGATTAGGTCTTTTCACATGGTCCCATATTTCTTGGAGGGTTTGTTCATTTCTTTTTACTCTTTTTTTCTCTAATCTTGCCTTCTTGTTTTATTTCATTGAGTTGATCTTCGACCTCTGATATCCTTTCTTCTTGGTCAGTTTGGCTGTTGAAACTTGTGTATGCTTCTCGACGTTCTCATGTTGTGCTTTTCAGCTCCATCAATTCACTTATATTCCTCTCTGCTTATTCTCTTTAGGATTTCCTCAAACCTTTTTTCAAGGTTCTTAGTTTCTTTGCATTGGGTTAGACCATGTTCTTTTAGCTCAGACAAGTTTCTTATTACCCACCTTCCAAAGCCAGTTTCTGTCAATTCATCACACTCATTCTCCATCCAGCCTTGTTCCCTTGCTGGTGAGGAGTTGTGATCCCTTGGAGGAGGAGAGGCTTTCCGGTTTTGGGTGTTTTCATATTTTTATGCTGGTTTCTTCCGATCTTTGTGGATTTATTTACCTGTGGTCTTTGTAGTTGGTGACTTTCAGATGGAGTCTCTGAGTGGACGTCTAGTTTGTTGATGATGAAGTTATTTCTGTTTCTTAGTTTTCCTTCTAACAGTCTGGCCCCTCTGCTGTAGGACTGCTGATGTCCACTCCAGGCCCTGCTTGCCTGGGGATCACCTGCAGCGGTTGCAGAACAGTAAGGGTTGCTGCCAGTTTCTTCTGCTGCTTTCTCCCAGAAGGATACCCGTCAGATGTCAGTCTGAGCTCTCCTTTATGAGGTGACTCTTTGGATATACAGGAGTCGGGGAGCTGCTTGAGGAGACAGTCTGTCCTTTATAGGAGCTCAAGTGCTGAGCTGTGAGCTCTGTTGTTCCATTCAGAGCTACTGGACAGGTACGTTTAAGTCTGCTGCAGCAGAACTCATAACCACCTTTTTTTTTTCCCCCAGGTACTCTGTTCCTGGAAAGTAGGGCTTTATTTGTAAGTTTCTGTCATGCTGCTGCCTTTTTTCAGGGCTGCCTGCCTACTGAGGAGGCAGCCTAGTCAGTGTGCCAGCAGAGGTTTTGCTCTGTTTACATTATTTTGCAACAGATCTCTAGATTTTCATTTTACAAAAGTAAACTCTGATAATAAACTGCACTTTGCCCTATTTCTCCTCAACTCCTGAAGAACATCATTTGACTTTGTGTTTTTATAACTGGGACTAATTTTTATATCTCATATGAGTGTAATTATACAGTGTCTCTTTTTTAATGTCTTATTTTACTCAATGTTTGCAGGCTTTGTCTTTATTTTCAGATGAGTGACACCCAGTTTCATTTCCTGTTCTAATATTTTCCTGTGCTGCTGAGTGAAGTTTTTTGCTGATCTCACAGGTCTTAGTTGATTCTCACTATGAATGGTGTAGCACCATTGGGAAGTTCTTTAATAAAAGACTGTAATCAATTTCCTATCTTGCTTCTGACAGTAAAGATGGTATAGAAAGACAGAAACCCAGGCTGTTGCTTTGCTGCATGCCAACACCCGAAAGAACAGATAACTACATGGCAGGAAGAATCGGGGAAGGTGGGTGAGGAGAGCAGGAGCATCCCAGATCCCAGAGTGAGCCGTTTGCTTCTCTCCCCCAGTCTTCGGAAAATCCCATTTGTAGAATGGACTGATGACTTATAAGAGGAAGAAAGCTGCTAAAGAGTTCTTTATACCTGAAGTAAGGTCTGACGGTGTTAGTGGCTGGGGTCCAACGTTCAGAAAGATCACCTACCAGCAAAGGGGCTCTAATGAAGAAGGCAGCTGGAGAGAATAATGAAGAGGCTGCAGGCTGGGAGGAAAGGGCTTTGGGGCAGAGGCTCCGCCTAAGAGGTGAGCAAGCTGTTTGGTGGAGCGGGCTGAACCCCTCATCCCCATCAACTCAGCTTCAACAACTATCAACTTACGGCTGGTCTCCTTTCATCTGCCCTTTCACCCGCTTCCCTTCTCACATATTCCAGTTCAAACTCCAGACATACTTTACTACCAAGAAAAAAAATGTTGAGGCAGAAGTTAAAGCCAGATTTTTTTGCTGATCAGCTTTACTCTGAAACATTTGTTTACATCAGGCTTGTGTGAAGATGCCTTGTATTGGCCTGTCCACACAGTAAGCCACCTTGAAATGAAGTGCCAGAGGACGTGGCATTTCTTCAGACTCATCATCCCTATTCCTTTTCCTAACATGGACCACTGAGAACTACTTTAGCAAGGAGTTGAGAGAGACATATCATCTCTTGCCTCTCAGGCTAGCTCCATTTTTAAAAATTGTGACCGTTATTGGTTCAAAAACAATTGCAGTTTTAATTGCAACGTGAGAAGGTTCCTGTGTGTTGCTGGAAGCTTTACTCATCAGTAATTTCTAAGTTCTTGCATATCAAGTCACATAATTCTGCTTTGAGAAGCTTGTTGCACTTACTTTTGTAAAAGCTAAAACTAAGAGACATTAGGCTGAGCTGTGCTATGCCATCTGATTTACTGTGCTGATCACTGTGACCACTTGTGAGGACATCTGGCCCACTTTCAGGTCGGAATCTCTGGGATGGTGCCTGAAAATCTGTATTTTAATATGCTTACCAAGCGATTGCTATGGAGACCAAAGTTCTGAGTTCCCATTGCCCTCTATAATGTATCATGTTGTTTTCCTTGATGTCATTTGTCAGTTTCTACACCTATTGATTTATTCCCTCACCAGTCCTCTTGTCAGCAGGCAGACTTAACATCTAATTTAATATGCAGCTTGATTTCTTAGCCACTCCTTCAGAGGAATACTGACATTTGGTGTTGATACAGATTCCGTGGGTTTAACTAGCTGTGGTCAGCAAAAGCAACTACGTGCAGTGCTCTAATTTTTTCTTTTCCCAAAATGTTGGGGTTGGGAGTAAAGGCGCTGAGACTGGTTTGTGTCTTGCACAAATTCTAAAGGTGATACTGATACAGAAATTTTAAAATCTTATTTAACAAAAGGGTTTGTGTATTTTTTGATAGTTTTGGCATTTATCGTGTATTTACCAACTCAAAGTAGAATGCTTATAAATATTTTTAATGAATAAGCCAACTTTAGATTTTAAAACTAGCTGCAATTTTATTTTCCCATAGGTGTCATCTTTAAGAAATGAAAAGCGAGGCTCATCATATCTCATCTCTGCCCCAGAAGGTGGTTCAGTGGAATGTGTTGACCAGCATTCTCAGGGCACAGGAGCATATTACATGGAAACTTACTTAAAAAAGAAACGAGTGTACTGAATTAAGCTCTTTCCTTGTAACCCCCTAAGGTTCTCTGCAGTATCTCTGCTGTTCATCGCTGCCTTAACTTCATTCAGACTAGCCATATCCTTTAAATACGGGTTTATAATTTCCCAGAAGGAACTGTGTTGTGCAGCAGGCAGAAATGCCAAATAAAAAATAGCAATAAGAAGAGACATCAATTGAGGACATTTTCCACTAGAGTCAGATGCATCTTAATCAGTGTGCTAACTTATAATCCACTGGAGAAACTAACAATGTTCCAAATATTCCTTGTTTTAGGACTGGGAATAATTTTGACACCATATATAAAAGTTTGAAGCAATAAATGGGAAACAGTGATGTTTCCTGAGCCTTAGAAGAATGAGTTTCTTATAAGCCAATGTGCATTTCAATTGACCTTCCCTAGAAGTAATTGCATTTATAGATTTTTAGGACTTTTCCTAGAACTACAAGGGTGCAAGTACCAAATGTACTGATGGTAATACTGTAAAGACGCGCTACATGCACACTAAGTTACGCCCACGCCAGCCATGCAAAATTAAACCCAGTAAGAGAGTGACAGTGATGTCCAAGGTATCTACTACTACAGATGCTTTAAGATGTTGTTTGTTTACCATCTCTACCTTCTGTGAAAAATACAAGGTATTTTAAGTAAAGTGGCTTTGGTGATCTAATAAAGAGGTTGGTAAACTATACCCTGGGGCCACATTTGGCCTACCATACGCTTTTATGTTGCCTGCAAGCTAAGACTAATGTTTACATTTTTAAATGGAGGGAAAAAAAATTATGACATGAAATTTATATGAAATTCAGATTTCAGTGTCCATAAATACAATTTTATTGGGACATTGCCATGCTCATTCATTTATGTGTTGCCTGTGGCACTCTTAGGCTACAGTGGCAGAACTTCAACAGAGACCATATGGCCTGCAAAGACCATATGGCCTGAATTTTGACTATCTGGCCATTTAGAGAAAGTTTCTTGATCCCTGATCTAATAGCACTAATTCTAATAGCAACTATTCTTTTTAATTCACTTAAAGACAGACCTTTAGCCTTTGAGACAGACTTGTAAGTGGAAAGGAACATGGGTTTCTGTGCCTCATTTCATAGCATAGACTAGTGATGATCTAATGACTTGAATGGGGCCTATTTTGATCACTAAATGCCCTATTTCCACAGTATAGTAAAGCAGTCTGTATTGCACTTTCTGATGGAGTTTTAAGTCACAGTATTTATAACCATTTGAGCTAATAAGCTATACCTCACTCTGCTTTCTCTCTCTTTGATAGTGTGCTAGGGTAAAAAATCATTTAACCCAATTTACTTGTGAAAGTAGTTTTATCTTTATGGAATATGACTTTTGACATCACCATTTCTTGAAGACCTTGATATTAAATGCATGAGAAACCTTTTGCCATCTAGAAATTTCTAAGTTTGTTCATTGTTATAAGAGTGTAATTGATGATAGGGAATTTGGGATCTCGATCCTAGGATTTTTGAAATCAGATAAATATCTTGTCACTTTGGGAACTTGTTTTTAACTATGATGTGGATATCCTGTTTTAATTATGAAGTCTAGAACTGGTGCATATGTTGAATGCGTTGTAAAGAATTTCACTTGGTCTAACTTATTGCATCTACTGGCTTCTGTTGGAAAATGACAAAGTTTAAGGTAATAGAATTCTAAGTATATACTACCTATAAATAACTGATAAAAATTAGGTATCACTCAGTTATATAGCAGATGACTAATGAGTTTTTCATGCCCTCCGCTTCTTCCCATTTTCCTGTTGCACTCAGCCTCTTCAGTGTGTAGTCACACCTCCACTATAGTGCAAACAAGAAAGGAAAGACGGTGGATTTTGCATCAGAACTGCAAAGTGAAAGGAAGAGGCTGAAAGAACTAAAACAAAGGTGTGTGGATTATGGAACAGTGGATATGCCATCCATACTGGCCTGCACCCTGTTATCACTGGGCACAACAGTGCAGAGAACTCAAACTGGTAATAGTAATAAGGACCATAACCCACCCCCTCCTCAACTCTATATTGCTTGTTATTTTTCTATGTAAGCAAATTGTTTGAAATGCTTTGAAAATGAAATCTTAATATTAAAAGGCACATGCATGTAAAGTCTTTAGTATATTTATTTGTATAAAGAGTAAACAAAGTGCATATAGAGTGGCCACAGGTTTGACACAGATAGATAGAGACCTTGGTGATGTAGGCTACCGAACAAATTTAAATGGCAAGTTTATGGCTGCCATTGAATCAATCCTGAATTGTTTTGGGCTCAACAGGTGAAAAGTAACATCAAACAAATATTAGACAGCATAACAAAAAGATTTTCAGGCTCTTGGTCATAAAGAGCTTAATGAGTCTTTATGTCAAAATGAACATTGATCTTTAAGTCACAGTGAATCAGTGACTAAACATTTTTGATTACCCAGCTACCTCCAAGCAAACTGAAAACTGTTTTTAGTGGATCTTGAAGTCCATAGCCTCTAGTCCGGGTCTTTTCTTTCAAGTGTTGCACCGTAGGGTGATGATGGTAAAAACAGGGATCAACCCTTGTAGGTAGGTGGTAAGTATGGAAACACTCTCAGAACAGTGCAGCGTATGTGTATCTGACTGGTTGCATACAGCATTCAAAAGCAATGCTGGAATAGCTTACCCCAAAGTGGTAGTTATAAAAGGATACATTGACGTTTCTTAAAAGCATGTGTAATAGCATCCGGCCTCTGGGAATGAGTTCTGATTCAAGGTATACTGCTTAGGAAAGCATTGGCACAGGCTTGTTTCTCGAATTAACATGCAGCAAATTATCTATTCCACAGCTGTCCCCGTGTAGAACAAGTTCTCTCAAAAATGGGTACTAGTTGTCACCCAAGGGAACAGGAGCTAAGCCACTGCAGAAACAACTCAAAAGTTTAAGTCCTACTGGTGAGAGAATACAATATCAATCATTTTTGTACAGAAACAATATATACTATGTGGTATCTAATATTTTAAGAGTGCATGTCTAGAACTGTATAGATACTGAAATTTGAGGGCTAAGTCCATCAATCTTTATTTATAATTAATTAATTAATGTGCCAGAAAAACATTTCAGATCAGCTGGCAGCAGGGAAAAGCAATCATCTTGAGACATTATTTTGGTCATCTGTCTCTTCTTGCTTTCAAAAATCCCATTTTTGGTATACAGTTGTGATGGTGAACTAGCCAGACGAAATGGTGGTATATTCTTTGCACAAGGAGGAGTGTTTAAGTGCTTTCACATATTTTGGTTATCATCATGTGTCACTAAGTTACTGGTACCAAATTTAAAGAGGAAGTCCTTACACACATTAAGCACCACAGTGTGCCTTATACGTGTATATGTACTCAAGTATGAGTTAAGGGACTTTTGGACAGAACACAAACCTCCTCCTTCTTTACAAAGTTTTAAAAAATGGCTTGGGTATTTGTTGGGGGAGGAGGACTTGATAATTGTGGAATTTAAATGTTATTCATGCTTCTTATTTTAAAAGTGCTTCAAATCCTTCAATAAGGCTCTGAAAGCTTGTCCGATTGGATGGTTGGAATTCCCAACATTTCCTCATAAGATGATAAACCTGTAAAAAGAACAGTAAAAATGTTAGATTTGGGAACTTTAAAAAATATATAGAAACCAAGAGTAAGAAAATAATTTTGGAAATCTAAGTGACTTTTCCTTAAAGAGAAACAAGAGTATTTGGATATTTTAAAAACACAGAAAATGGGATACAACTAGTTCATAAATAGTATTTTAACGTTTGAGAAGCTCAAATGTTGACTGACTGCAATAAAATCCAAGTTATTCCTATAAACCAGTTAGAGGCTGAAGCTGCGTTCAGACTTGAATTTTCCAGACTGGCTGCCTCACTGACTCACACTGTTGAGCGTGTCTTACAGTCTCTAGAGTTTAGTATTAAAGGTTCGATTCACTTAGAAAACTGAATACATGTTATAAATGCTACTAATAAGTGGGATAAACTTACACACAAAAAATGCAATTATATGTATCTGTCACACTAAGGCTACACCAAAATCTGCTCCTTTGGAGCAAGCAAGTGGATAAAGAGGGGCTGGCTTTTGGAGGAAATTCTTGCTCTGAACCTAACTAGTAGCTATCATCTAGCCCCAAAGGTGATTTCTCAAATATCTTATGTGAAATTCAGCTTCAAAAAACTATTTCACAGGACTTCACTGCATCATTTCCTCACTGTCCCCTCTACCCATTGCTGGATAACTCAAGCTGTGAAAACATAATAGAAATGGAGTGTTATTACTGTGACATGGCCCATAGATACCTCATCTGGACAGTTAGGTGGACACGGCAAGCGTTTTCCTTCTTTTAATGTATTCACAAGTCTTGTGACTGTCATCTGGCCATGGGTTGGGCCTATCATTTTCAGGAACAACTATACAAAATAAAACCAAACCAAATGTTTAACTTTGCACATATTTACATAAATGTCAAATAGATTAAGGTGAAATTTCTATAATAAACTGGAAACTTAAGTAGCAATAAAAAGGCTTTTCTCCTTAGTAACTTTAAATAAAATCCAAAATCCTTATTAGCTCTCAATGATCTGCCTCTAACCAATGTCTTAGACTCTACCAGCCACTCCTTATGCTGGTCAAGGAATCTGTTTCCAAGAAAATGATCTGATTTAGGAATGAAGGGGCACAGACAAGACTGGTCCCTACCCAATGCTACCCCACTTAACTTGCTCATTCTCCCATAAAACTGTACTTTATCTCCACACAGATAAAATCCTTAAGAGTCAAGGTCATCCTATAAAACTCTAGGCTTGTTGTGAAAGCAACACTTGAAAGCCACAAATAACCTGTCAAGTAGCAAACGCAACTTAAGTGAGAAAGTGACACTTTCCATTATAAATACATTGATTGGATCCCATTTAAAAATAAAAGTTACCAAGCAGAGGGATGGACACATTTTAAATGGGTCCTGGATTCAAATGAAGAGAAAAGTAGGACTTACGGCCATGGGACTAGAATCTGAATCACAGTAAGTCAGCAGCTCATGCAGAGTGACTCCAAAAGACCAGACATCAGAGGCAATATAAAATTTAGATTGCATTAAACATTCTGGAGCATACCTTGAAAGGAAGCAGAACATGAAACTTCATTTCCTGGGAGGTACATTCCTACTGACATTATTGGGTAATTGAAAAATCACCTCTTTGGTTTTTCTTGAATTTAATCTGAGTTTGTATTACATGTTTTACCTCTATCATGTATATGCTGCTATGGTGCACATCTGACCTATAGAACAGTATCCTTTACAGGCTCTTGGTAGCACACATCTGCCCTAAAATAACACAAGTCTGTGCTCTTCATTTCACTGAGCACATGTTCTCAGGGTACAGGAGGTGCCCATGTGATGATAAGACCCAGCTCTGAGTTGCCTGCAGGCTCAAAATGAGACAGCAGTGGCCTCACTGCCCAATGTGATGTCACTGCCTAATCCTCTTCTAGCATTATCTATTTTGCTGAATGACACCCACTTGCCCAAGCCAAAAATGAAGGCACTCCACTGCACCCAATCTCCTTAAATACTCCTTGAACCTACTCACTTCTCTCAAATCCTACTGTCACTATCCCAGTCACTGTCCTAGTTCATGCTGTCACTGGCTCTGACCTCAGCTGTTGAAGCAACCAAATCAGATTCCCTGGCTCCAATCTTGTTCCCTTCATTCCATTCCATCTTTTTAGGGGAGGGATAACATTGGGAGAAATGCATGATGTAGGTGACGGGGGATGGAGGCAGCAAACCACCATGGCATGTGTGTACCTATGCAACAACCCTGCAAGTTCTGCACATGTACCCCAGAACTTAAAGCATAATAAAAACAACAACGAAGTCTCCATCCTTAAACCCTCCCGCAGCATCCCATTGCTCTTGAGATGAAGTCCCAGCTCCATGACTCAGCTTCCTCCTGGGAACCTTGTATTGCATGATCCAACCCTGCTGAGTTTCAGTTTCTGGGAAATCTGCTCGTCTCGTTCTTAGTCACGCATGCTGTCTTGCAACCATCTGTCTAAACCCACGTGAATTTTTCAGGTTTCATCTAAATATGACCTTCCAAAAAAACCAAACCCGAACCCTTCTGTATGTTTACTGCTCCATGCCACTGGCTGCCTAACCTGTTAAACTCTAAACTCGGCTTACTTGTTCACTGTATCTCCAGTACCGGGCACAAAGCAGGACCCTGATGCATTTTCTTAAAACGAATAAGTTTAGGCTCCATTAAGTGGGAGAGATTTATGTCTGTGTCCATGTCAGATGTACCTCAGGAAGTGTGAATTGGTTATGTGGCAGGGCGGAATAAAGACATAAGCAGTCTCTCCCCTGGACTGTTCCCTGCTGAGACATGGTCGTAGCCAGTGTGTGGCCCTCTAACCTGCGGGACTCTGGTGATTCATGAGCGACAGGTCTCCCATAGGTTTTGCTCTGCTCTGTCCAGGAGCCCCCTGAATCTGCAATGCCCACTCTGTCCTGCAGGGATGTGTTTAAGAAAGGAACCAGATCCACTCCACCTGCCCACAGTTTTAAGAACTACGTCAGATGAATGCCCTCTCCTGGGGAGCTGGTGGTTAGATTTCTCTCATTCCTTGGAAGACAGCGTGATATGAAGCTCAGGCATTTATATAGGCTGCTTTCAATGAAACAGCCTGAAAGATGTGTTTCTTAAAGGTAAATATCAATCAATTCCAAATGTTCTAAACCTTCTCTAACCTTGACTCAGTCCAGAGGAATGACAGACATTAATATAGCCAGAAATGGCCTACCAAAACAGTGTAAGCTCTATAAAGCACTGATAAAAGCTAGTGGTTTGACTCAGTTACCAAAACACAGGGCTGTCCCGGTCGTCCTTGACTGTGTAATACTCCTTATCGGTTTCAATTGCTTTGGTTAAACCAAAGTCTCCAATTTTCACTTGGTGTTCACTCTCAACAAGGACATTTCTTGCTGCTAAGTCCCGGTGAACATATTGCCGAGAACCCAAATAGTCCATCCCCTGGGGGAGAGAAGTAAAGGTCAAACACACTGCTAAAGTCACTTTTGATTGTACTGTCTATCACGTCATCTCATTCATATATCCCTGACACTTTTTTTTGGTTCTGACTTTCATGCAAGAATACTAAGACCAAATTGATTCAAAAAATACACACTAAAACAACCATACTTAAATCCATTTACTTTCTTAGTAGAGGCTAACTTTTCATCCCAATAATGCAGAGAAAAACAAACTTAGTATAATTATTATAAACTTTCCCACTCGGAGTCAAATTACAAACCAATTACCCAGGACAGAGTGCCTGATGTCTTAACCTGTAATATGCTGTCTTTATTTATTTTTTTACCTTACAAATCTGAACGGCATATTTTAGCTGCTGTTTGAGGTTAATTTTGTTCTTATTCTTTGGAAGATATTCCTTAAGGCTTCCCGAAGGCAGAAATTCCATGATGAGCTTAATACCATTTCCACCTGTTTACAAAAAAAACACCCATCAGTCTGAGGCTGCCAAATGAGGGAACTGTGGGAGAGGAAAGGACACAGGATCTGAGACAGAGGCGCTGATGTGATATTAGCTTCACCCCCTCATCACGGGCAACTTACTGACCTCTTATGCTTCAGCATCCTCAGCAGTGAATGGAGACTACACTAGTGTACCTACCTCACAGGCATAAGCACTCATGAGATAACAGTGCTTTGTAACCCACAGGCAAATGATCATTTTCAAAAATTACCATCAGTTTACTGCCAATTTCACTACCATGTGTAGATGCTGGCTTGCAAATAAGATATAATTATTAGTAAATATTACTTGCCACCTTCATTTAGACAACTAGAAAATTAAACATCCTGGCTAGTACTGGATCAGAACAGGGAAGCAGGTGGAGGCAGGGGTGGGTATCAGTTTCATAAGGCGTAAGTGCAAGCAACATGGAGAGACAGTGCTGGAAACAGCCCCTGGCTGGGAGGGGGACTGGGTGGCCTCCTCAAGAGCCCTGCAGCTGCTGAGGGATTTGACAATACATATGACTTGGAAACCTTGAGAGTGTATGGGAACCACCAGCTGGCATGTCAGATGGCCCAGAGAAGGCCACGGGCTGCCTGTTCTGTACTGGCCTTTTTGACCCTAGACAGTCACGAACTTCTTAAACCAGACCCCACCTTGCACAACATACCGTCTTCCGTGCAGATTCCTTTGTACTTCACAATATTCTCATGATAGAGGTTCCTTAAGATTTCGATTTCCTTTTTCAGATCAGCTATGTGGTTACCTCCACTCTCAGGCTTCAGAGATTTGACAGCCACCTGCTCCCCTGTATTGTCCCCTTCGGGGTCATACCTGCAGAGCTCAACCTTCCCAAAGTGGCCCTGGAGGGAAAGATGCATGTGTTGTTATCAGAGAAGCCCCAGCCTAGGCCACAGAACACACTCGGAGAAGTCTTGCTCCTCACAGCCGTTCCCCTAAGGGCCAGGGGTTCTCGCTGTCTGACCTTGCAGGCAGAAGCCTCTCACCTGGACTGTACCTGCTCACTACAGCCCCCTTGTTCTCTTGGCCTCACAAACTGTCCCCCCAGTTACTGAGCTAAGGAAAGTAGCAGGTGACAATGAACCAACTCACCAATCCCAGTTTCCATGAACATGTAACCCACAGGAAATGAAGGTTATTTCTGGGCCTGTAGGACAACTGTGCTATTCTCGGAAAGCCCTGGGCTCATGTTACAGGAAAGGCCCCACAGTGTGGCTGAAAAGAGCAAGTGCATGAAGGAGTCTTCAGAAGACAGGAGATCAGGTCCCAGTCAAGCCACGTGACAGTGACAGTGGTGGCCAAGTCCCCAAATCTGAGCTGGCTCCTGATGCACTCACTGTATACAGAAACTGGCCTCCTTGGGGACAGTGTGAGGAACTAAAGATGCCATGCTTGTGACAATGCCTGGCACAGAGGCTGGCACACAGCAGATCCTGGAGATGTATCAAGTCTGTTTCATTAACCAGACTACAGAAAATCTGTATAAAGACACAAATCTCAGTAGCTTCTCTAGTCACAATTAACTGTTTGGAAACTCCCATTTAAGGTCCAAAGAAAAGCTGCTATTTTATTTTGGGATTCTGTGCATTAAACCTATCCCTCATTTAAAGAGCCTTATAGGGTTGCATGTGGTGGCTTATGCCTGTAATTCCAGCACTTTGAGAGGCCTCCTTGCTTGAGGCCAGGAGTTTGAAAGCAATGTGAGCAACATAGTAAGACCCCATTTCTACAATAAAAAATATTAGCCAGCATAGGGGAGTGCGCCTGTAGTCCCAGCTCCTCAGGAGGCTGAAGCAGGAAGACTGCTTGAGCTTGGAAGTTGAGGCTACAGTGAGCTATGATCACACCACTGCACTCCAGCCTGGGACACACCCTGTCTCTTGCAGAGGGGAAGAAAAAAAGAGAGAGCTTATAGGATATATATGCCAAGGAAAGTCAGAAGCAGGGATTTTCCTATTCCACCATATCTATACCTACTCCCCCAACTGTCTCTCTTTCCATTCTCTTCTGTCCTGTAGAGAAAAGTCAAGTCTCTCAAGGGAGCTTCCCAGAGTCCTGTGTGCATATGCAGTCACGCGTGCCGGCAAAGACATGCATTCCGTCACTGCCCTTGTGTCACTTGGAGAAAAACACAATCCCTCGTGATGAAAGTGGCCCCCAAATGCAGTAGAGTGCTTTCTCTCATGGACCTGGCCCCAAAATGAGAAAGAATGGAGAGCAGCCGTATGTGTGGAAAGAGGCACTGTGGAGGGCGGAGGGCTCTGCTCTCAGCAGCAAGAAGCAGGGTGTAACTTACCTCTCCCAAGTCACGGATCCTCTTTAGGAAGCGCTTTTCAAAATGTGTGGGGTCCACTTCGGTTGCTGGTTTTTTTTCTGAAACAATATCTGGATCTAACAGAAGAGAAAAGAAAATAGAGTGAAAGGCAGGCGACTGCCAGCGATTGCCACCCAAGCTCTTG
The DNA here is from genome assembly GCF_001604975.1 of Cebus imitator. Taxonomy (NCBI): domain Eukaryota; kingdom Metazoa; phylum Chordata; class Mammalia; order Primates; family Cebidae; genus Cebus; species Cebus imitator. The sequence goes on along the minus strand of NW_016107450.1, from coordinate 720,061 downwards.
TTTCTACCTGAGCTGGGTTAAAACAACACATGGCAGGTCTTACTCTGCTCTTCAAGCTTATTAATGTCTCTCATGATGGCTCGAAAGAAGGGCCTCTGATTGGGGTCGTAGTTCATGCAGCGGGTCATGAGGTCAGCCAGCTCCTTACACGACGGTGTCACCGGCCTACACCGGCTTTCATAGAATCTCTCTTTCTGTAAACGAGAGGGGTGCATGGAAGAAACCAAAGGAACTACTTACAAACTTCTCAGCCCCAGGTCAGAAGGAATTGCCAATTCCTCATTCGATTCTCAGCATCTCCACTTACAGGCAGGTTTCATAAACGTGTGTTTCTGTTGCCTTATTCTTGCATGGGGAAATCAGAGTCCTAATACTAAATCATCCAAATTCAAGGAGACTGAGAAGTATAGCCCAATCCCAAAAAGCTTCATTCCAGTAAAGGCATGCAACCTTTCTGGAATACAATTGGGCAACATATACAAAAATCTTCAGATTCTTCAAATCCTTTGATGTATTAATTTCAATGACTGAATGACTCAGAAATAAATCAGATATGAACAAATATTTATGTATAAGAATGTTCCCTGCAGAATTAGAATACTGGAAATTTGAAAACTCCAATGCCAAATATAAAATCAGTCAAATAAACAATTAACTCTTGCATTAAATTTGTAAAAATCATGATTTAATCTCACAAGAGAAAGAACTGGCAATATTAAATTTAAAAACTCAGAATTATAACTCTATCTAGCATGGTCCCAATTTTGTTTAAAAAAGAAAGATACAAACAGGCTGGAAGACAAAATGCCAAAGTGTTAACAATGGTCAGGGATAACAAGAATGCAGTGATTGCTGTTTTCTTTAATAGTTTCATTTTTAAATTTTCTTCAACTGTTTATTACTTTGAAATTTAGAAACAAAGAACTTATGCTACTTTTGGAATATGAAACCACTGCATTCCAGTTTCGACTCCGTAGCTGGACTCTAAGAGTACTAAGTTCCTCTCTGGTTCCCGTGGGCCCTGGGGTGGGGTGGGGTGGGCAGGCTCCAGAGGACAGGGAGGAGGGAGAACTGGAATTAAGAAGCTGAGAGCTGCCCTTGTCCCTGCATCAGTGCAACCTGCAGAAAGGCCATCTAACCCAAGGGGACTTAGGTGGAAAGAGACCCCTATCCCCTATTTTATTAAAAACACAGGTCCTTCCTTACACCACCCTGTATGCTGTTCAGAGACAGGAATGCAGCACGTGCTCAACAAATACTGACTGATGACAAATAGCATGTTGTTTCATTTCCAAGGAAGTTAAAAATAAAAATGAGTTTCCCAAATGCCTACGCTGAAAATTCCAAATAGTAGATCTGTAGATCTGATGGCTTCCCTGTGGGGTTGAGATCCTTCCCAAGTCCTGCACCATCTTTAATTGGCAAGTTGTAAAGGTTCTACCTCTTCAGTATCTCCCACCCTGCACTCTGGACTCCCACTGCCATTTCCGGATGTGCCTCAGGGCCCTGTCTCCCTCTGGGTCTCTCCTTAGTCTGTCCATCCCAGCTACTGCACCCAGAAGAACATCCCAAGGCCAACCTCCAAGCCTCTCCCTCCTCCACCCAAATCCTTCCTTGTCCCATGCCACCCTCAGTAAACTGCAGGCTCTGCAGCCTGGAATCAGGGCGTTTAAAAATGAACCCAAATGGCCTTTCCCACCTGATCACTGTTACTCCTTTCCCTTTCCCCACTCCAGACACTCAAGGCCAGGCACACCAAACTACCCGGGCTCCCTGCACAGCACTGGCACCAGGCTCTCACAGCTGGAAGTGATGCCTGCCCCTCTAAATACACGGAGCACATTCCAATGACAGTGACTGAGATGAAGGGAGAGTGGTCTTTCATTGTGATTTTTACTACTTTATCCCTTTGGAGTTAGAGTCTTCACTTTTCCCACGGGTAGATTTGGAAGAGAGGTCCACAGCTCACCTGTTCTGCATTCTAGCTGAAGAACCTAGGTAAATGGGGCTACCTGAGTCTCTGTTACCTTGTCTGTCAAATGAGGGTAATGACACTGCCCTACCTAATTTGCAGGGCTCTTGGGGTGACACTTTCAGGTATTCTTTCTGGAATTCTTACCACTGTTATTTTAGCCTAACTCCCTACAATACGCTAAGGCCCTCAAGGAAAGGCAAGGCCTGTGTCTGTTTTACTGTGAAACACCAGCTTTTCCCTAGCTTGATGCCTGACACGATAGGATTTCAATACATATTTGTGTGTTAATTTTGCTAACAGCCACTTAAAATCTCAGATAAATAATACCATAACATCTGTTGAGCTTGTATTGTGTGCCTGTCACCCTATATGCATTATTTAATTTTCACAACAGCCCTACAAAGTAGTTATTGTTTATCCTCATTATACAGATGATGAAACTGAGGCTCACGGAAGTTGTTACATTTGTGAGGTCACACAGCCAGTAAGCCTGTGAAGAGATTCAAACCCATTCCTGTCTCTTCTCACAGTGCCAGGCTTCCGACAACTCCTGGGAAGCCCACAGGTGCCTGAGAGCCCTCACTTGCCTCATGTCTGGGAAACAACCTGCTCACCTCAATCAGAGTCTTGTCTTTCAAGGGGATCTCGCCATTGTAGCAGATTTCCCAGAGTGTGGTTCCAAAGCTCCACTTGTCAGCAGCCACACTCAGATTCTTGGAGTCCTCCACACACTCGGGAGCAATCCATGGGATTCGTTCAATGCACTCTGGAAGACAACAGACACATTGACGGAACAGTTTCTGGGATCTCCTGGGAATTCAATTACTGTAACTGCAGCAAGAACAGTGAGCCAAAGAAGGAACACTGTGCCCGAACCTGGCCCATGGCCACATGAGCCCCATGGTGGGGCTCTGCAGGTACACAGCCCTCCAAGCCTTGCCCAGCGCTTCTGATACATTAGTCTGGGCCAGGGCCAGAGATGGGTCCCTGCCTCCAAGCTCCCCAGGAGGGTCGTGTAGAGCCAGGCTTCTGAAGCCCCGGCCTCAGGATCAGCAAAACATCCCAGGGTGGGGGCCATCACCCCGGGCAGGTGGACAAGGGCTTAAGAGAAGGCAGGGGAGGAGAACAGGGTGACACACGCAGAGGCAGGCCCAGCCACCCACACCTACCCTGCACCATCATGCTGCAATGCGGTCTTGGTTTTATGTTGGTTTTCTTTCATTTGAGGATGAACAAGGGAAGAAAAGATAGCTCTTGCAGATCCTTTTCTCCTGGCTGGCTCTGCAGCTGCTGTTTCCAGCTTCTCAGCAAGGCCAGAGCCAGCCACCTAAGCAGAGCCCCAGCCACGTCCACTGGAAGCAGCTCTCAGCAAGCCAGGTGGCCTCCACAGAGGGAGGGTCCTAGGGCGAACCTTTAAGACTGGGCCCGTCTGACCTTTCCAGCTTCCTCATGCCCGTCCTTCCTGGCACGGGCACATACAGATGGCATCCTAGGAGGGTGTGCCTGCAGTTACCTGCTGTAGCCACTGACCTGCCAGGCCCAGATGAAATCCCACTGCCTCCCTCAATCACTCTGCCCCCAAGCTAGATGATGTCTCTCTCCTCCAAACCCCAATAGCATTTTACTAGCAACCCCTTTGGAGTCCCCAGGCTTTTCTGCTTGTTCCAGAGACATCTGTTGGTGTCTCAGGCCACTGCTGAGGATAGCACCCATGACAGATTTAGGGTGTAACAGTCTCACGACTTTGGGTGATGAAGTGATGATCAACATCAAACAGGCACTGAAGGAAGCTTCCCATTCCCCTTCCAAGGGGTACATGATTAGGATCTCATCTGAAGGGCTTATTTTTCATCCTGGTTCAGTTCCAGCTTCTTTGATTACATTATGCTCAAAACTTAAAATGCTGAGTTGGTCAGAACTCAGTGCTGAAGACAGTGGTGGTCCTGGGCACAGTGCAAGGCCGCAAGGCTAAGAGGCAGGCTTGGGCTTTCTGGTGCTGGTGTCAATGTCTCAGCTCCCAGGTCTTTCCTCTGGAGCCTACAACCCACCATACTCAACAGCATTCAAGACCACAGCAGTCACTCCAACAAAGGGGATCAGGTGCTGCCATAACTGCTCACTAACTATAGTGGATTTCCAAAGGAACACGGGAAGACCCAGGAGGCCTACCTCCCCGCCTGACATCTCTGATCACCCCTCAGGCCCCATGGTCTCCTCTGTGCTACCCCAGCACCTTGAACATAGCTCCTTCGCTGCTAGGACCAGACAGGCCTTGGGTGAACGGTCTGTTTCACCTGCTGCTTCTATACAGTGACCACCCCTCCCGTCAGCTCCATAGCACACCCTCCCCAGGGACCTTCAGGCACAGAGCAGGAATACTACACACCTGTTTGCTGACTGTGCTCTCTAAAAGGAGACCAACCCCCAGCCCAGCCCCTCTCTCTGCTGGCTTGCCCCTGATGGGGTGGAGCCAGGGGGAGGAGAGGGGAGACACACCTTGTCTAGACAGCACCGTGATGGGGATGCCAGGGTCACTGAGCTTGATGAATGGGCCAAACTCACTGTCGATGCCCTCACGGGCCAGGAGGAGGTTTTTAGTGCACACATTTCCATGAACCAGGTCTTTATCCTCCTGCAGAATAAAAAGGGCAAGTTTAGCCAATTTGCTAAATGCACTCCATTTCCAACCCTGGTACCTTGGGTCACCTCTTCCTTACCCCCAGCTACAGCCACACCCGGACAGCCTGGCCCTGCTGCCAATCATCTGTGTGACTTAAGCATATCACAGGTGCCCCTCGGCTCCAGCTCCCTCATCGATGAATGAAGCTAATAGTGGGGCACATCTCGTCGGGCTTCCTGAGTATTACATGAATCTGTGAAACACCTGAACAGCTGACCTATAGTGAGCACTCAACACATGTCAGCTACTACAGATGCTGGCAGTTCACTCATCCACTCAACAAGCACTGCACCGCTTTCCGCCTTTCCATACATACTCTGCAGTATGCAGGTCGGTCCTCTGACGTGCTAACATTTCCCTCTCAACAGAACTCACGTGAGCACAGGGAATGGCCCCAAAAGACCGTCCTAAGCACCAGGCACACCTGTGTTCAACCACAGAGCCCTGGACTCATGAAACCCAAGGACAGGCCACTCCAGCTGCTTGGCTAGCACCCCTCCCAGGACACTCTGGTTTCTGGCGGGACCAATACAGACATTAGGACATTCTTACCAAGTAACTCAGGGCACTGGCCAGCTGTTTGGCCACTTTGAATTTCCATGGTGTGGTAAGGACATCGCTTTTCCGGTGCATGAAGAGATCCAGAGGCCCCCCTTCCACAAACTCTTCCACCATGATATCTATAGACACAAAAAGAGTCATGTCTGGAACCTGCTCTGTGTGGGACAGTCCTCTCCTTCCTCCCTTTACAACAGCCCTCCTCAGTGGACAGTACTCAGCCTCAGACTACGGATATCCTTGGGAGGTGCAGGGGCTTCAGAGCTGGAAAGGCCAAGTTGAACCCCAAGCTCTTCTTCTAAACGGGTGGCGCTGAGCAAGTGACACTTCTCTGAGCCTCAATTCCCTCATCTGTAATAATCGATGATGGCTAAATGTGACAAGGCATGGAAAGCCTTGGTGGAGGGCCCGACACAGAGAACAAGGTCTCTGGGAACAGCTGCCACCACGGCTGCTGTTCTTACCATGCACCGCGATGTAGAGGTCCAGCCGCTCACATGGCAAAACTTCCCTCTCAATGGGACTCCCGTGTAAGTACACGGAACAGCTACATTATCAGATCTCACGGGGAATAAGTCACTTGGGGTTTAAAAAAAAAAAAACTGCTCTTCTTCCAAACTTATATGTCAGGAACTCAGAGGCCAAGGTCACCCATACATCCCAGTGTGCCACAGCTGCCCAAGGGCCCACCAGCTCAGCAACTTGGCAACCAAGAGAAAGCCAAGCCTGACTGCAGTTAAAATGATGGCCAGTCCACTCAAGGGGCCAGCATCTTGCTGCTCAGGGGGTGCGCTCACCTCGCTCACCTGCCCAGAGGTTCTCGGGGCCATGACCTCATCTCGGTCACGTCAGCCTCCCAAGTCTAGCACAGTGTAGGGTTCTTGCCAGCATTGGCAAGAAAACATTACAGAAATGAATGAAAAGCAATCCGTTTTAGTTCCATCTCCACTACTAACTTAAGCAAATGACCTGCTCAGTCCCTCAGTCTCCTTAACTGCAAAAAGAAAGGCAAGAAGCCTGGGTAACATGAGGGTGGGAAGCACCCCCAATGTCTGCACAGCACCAGGCTCCCCAGCCAGGCCTCCCTCCCCTTCAAAAGACAACACACTTACTCTCCACGTCTCGGACACAGACGCCATAGAGGTACACGATGTGTTTGTGAGAGACTTGTCTCATCATGCTGGCTGCCTCGAAGAAGGCCTGTGGAAGAGCAGGACAAAGGAATGTCTCGGGCCAGCCTTCAGGGGAGTGCTCTCCAGAAGCCTCTGTTGAGGGGAAAGCCAGTGGGCCCAGAAAAGCACACCACTGTCGCCACCCCAGGCCCTTAACATCAATCCCCCGGCCTTGGCTGTCCAGAGGCACTGCCAAGCCTTGTTCTCTGGGCCAACCTGGCAGGGATATGAGACGTATTTAGAAAACCTAACAGAATGCAGAGCAGGGCTGGTGGGAGAAGCTAAGAATTTTCCCACCAGATACTCATGCCCACCTCTCTCCCTTTCTTTCAGCTCTGGGAAATACCAATTAGCACTATGCTGGAACAAAGGGGAAACAAAGGCAGCTGAACACTGCTCAAGATTTGACTTTGTCACTCTAAGAGTCTGTGGGATCTTGGGTGAGTCCTTTTACTCCTCTGGGCTTTAATTTTCCAGACTACAATAAGACCCATGGACTGTATCAGGAACTTTGAGACCATTTGGCCAGAGTCCTGGGGCTCCACAGCATGGCCACGTGGACCTGTACTTAGGAAAGGCTGGGGGTGGGGGTAGAAGGGAGGGCACAGGCCGAGTGTAAGGAGCTGCTCAACCCACTTCCCTTACTCTACACATAGGGTCCTCTAAGATCATATGTGGAGAAAATTCTGAGTAAAAGGCAAGTTTGAAAACCACTGGGCCAAAAGAAGGGTAAGAGTTCTTCCCAACCCATCGTGATCCACTGACCCCAGAAACGGGAGAGGGGAGGGGAGGAGTTCAGAGGAAGATACTTGCCAGGGAAATATCCCTGTGGCTGGGGTCTAAAACTTTGAGGATCACTTTTATCTTCTTTTCTTCAGAAGTTCCTTCGTCATCCTTGTAATCCATCAGGGTCCCAGAGTAGATGTGTGTTCTCGTGCCTCTCCCAAGATGCTCGCCCTGAGGAAGGAAGTGGAAGGCTGGGTGACCTCTCTGTGCCCTGCAGTGATGCAGAGCCTGGGAACGGGTCCTCAGTGGGAACATGGACTATCAATGGGATGGGGCAAAGGCAAGAGGGCTCTCTGCCCCAGGTCATGGTCCCCAGCGCCTTGTCCCTGTCAGGCCTCCAGAGGAAACAACAAGCTATTTGGCCAAACACAGCAGTGACATTTCCTGGGTCCCAGGAGACAATCCTCCTACTCCCTAAACGGCTCCTTGCTTTCTACCTCCAGGAACAGCCTTTGGCCAAAACATAGTCCTAACCTGTCATGACACTGCAAACAGGGCCATCAACAGCCAGCCACATGGTACCCACCCCAGGCCTCCAGAGAAGACTCAGAGAGGAGCCCCCAGAGGGCTCCTCCACTCACAGGCTGTGCTACCCCGTGAAGAGGCTTGTAAATCCTGGCTCTACTACCTGCTGGCCATGTCACATGGGGGCCTTCCTTTGCCATGTTAATAATTTCTGCCCACTTTCTGCAAATGGAGGTAAAAATGGTACTAACTTCATAGGGCCGTGATAAGAATCAAACCAGGAAATAGGTATGGAGGCTCCTGGTACAGACTTGGGCACAGTGGGTGGAAACCCATCTGGTGGGCACATGTGTTGTCTGAAGCCCTCTAGCACAGATAGGCACAATTTCTCACACTGGAACCATCTGTTTCCCATCCATCTATCCAGTGTGTATGTGCTTATGTGTGTGCATGCATGCTATGATTTCAAGTTACTCATGCAAAGTGCACCTGCATTTGCCCTGGCAACCTCACAGAGGAGATGATAATGTCAAGATGAAGGCAGAGACTGGGGGGATGTGTGCTCAATTTCCTGACATGTGAAAGGGAGCAATACCCCTGGATGGGTGGCAGGAGGACTGAATGAGATGATCTGTGCAAAGCCCTGGCCATACCATGATCTATTTCTGAGGACCCTTCCAGTTTTCAGTAACTCTGATTTTAAAATTCTTAATATTTGGAAATCAAAATGTGATTCACCAAACTTAGGCACTGTCAAGTTGTTAACATTAGTCTCACAAAACTTGTAAACTGAAGGTCAATTAAATTATTTGAGGACCCCCTGGAAATGCACAAAATGGACTGTGGCTGATGCCTAGGGAATCGGTCTTCTCCCCCATAGGAACATGCACAATTGTTAATCAGGTATATTAATTTGCACAAATGCCACCATTTGTCATCTGTCAGAGCTGAATGGCAATGCATCCGCCCTGTCCACTGTATCCCGGCAAGGTCTTTGGCTATTCATTAAAGCTGCATCTGTCATGACGTGATCCATCAAGGTTATGGGAAGCTGTATTCCCAGAACATCCCATAAAAGCCATATGCTTTCAGAATAATTGCTCTTCCAGTGGCCACGTCATGACACCACACTGTCAGGATTCTGCAGGGACTACAAAGGCCCATATGGCCCACTTCAGCCTCCTCCGATGCCGTTTCCTCCATTTCGCCTAGCTACTTGCAGCTCATCCTCCAGGATGAGACCTTGCTTCCCTCCCCCAACACACAGGGACTCGCTCTATCACCCATGCTGGAATGCAGTAGCATAATCAGAGCTCACTGCAACCTCAAACTCCTGGCCTCATGCAATCCTTCCAACTCAGCCTCCCTGGTAGCTGGGACTACAGCTGCACACCACTACACACAGCTAATTTTTTTCATTTTTATTTTGAGTAGAGATGTGATCTCATTCTGTTGCCCTGGCTGGTCTTGAACTCCTAGGCTCAAACGATCTTCCTGCCTCAGCCTCTCAAAGTGCTGGGATTACAGGTGTGAACCACTGTGCCTGGTGTGGGACTCTGCTTTGATGCCATTTTCCCCAGGAAGCCATTTCTGTCCTCTCAAGATTAGGACCACATCCTGCTGTATTCTTTTACCTTGGAACTTGTCCCTTGCTAATGTGATTACCTCCTCAGAATGGACAGGAGCCTACTGAGGCAGCAGTCATGCCTGGCATGTGTAATGCTTCATTGCTGTTGGCTAAGTGGAAGGCAGGGAGGATGGTGGTTACCTGCTCACAGGCTCAAAGAGAGGGAAAACAGGCAGGCCCCAAGAACTGTATCAACTTCGACACAGAAAAGAAGGTATGAAACTGTGGCTCTGGTGACTGTAATCTGAGGACACAGCTCTGACACCACGGGAGGGATAGAGAACAGTAAGGATGGGCCTTTGGTGAAGAAATACACCATGATAGAAGTGAGGTGGTTTAGCTGTGCATTTCTACTCCCTCAAGGCCTACGCAACAATTTCAGGGAGTCACTGAAAAAGATAAAGTAACAAACCCCCTCGGGCCACCCTCCCCGGGTTCCTTTATAGCGGACAGCCTCTATGCCACCCTCCAACACCTCCAAGGCCCCGCCATCTCCCCAGTCAGTGAGTGGCCCCGTGCTTCTCTCCAAGCCTGCCAGAGGCCTGCCGCACCATCTCCCTGACACCTCCGCAACACGTGGCTCTAAGCAATGGGGCTGGGGAGAGGCAGCAGAACAGAAAGTGGGCTTTCCCCGGGCCTCACACCACCAGACACAGCCCCCAGCCCCTGGAGAGATGCTGGGCCCCCTCAGCCTGTAGATTCTGGGCAAAAAGGCCTCTAAAGGCTAGGATCTGTTTCTCAAGACAGTTCTCCTTCAGCCCTAGACTGTGCATGTCCTCCTGTTTCCGCCCCGTGGTCTCTGCTGCCCCAGCTCTGCTCCTTCTGAAAGCATCATCAGAAGGTGCAGTACTGGGCGTTGGAAGTGTTCCGTCACACAGCCTGCTGCGGGCAGCGCGGGGTGAAGCCATGCTCCCCTGCGGAGAGCCACCTCCTACCTGCCACCCCCTCAGCACTCCCTCACCACAGAGGGTCCCTGCAGTTCTAGGGAATCCCACAAAGCCTGGCGAAGCCACTTCCCTCAAAACATGTCTCTGAGGAGCACCAGCAAGGGCAAGGAGAATAGAGGTACTCGTTGTATGGCTTTTGCCATCAAAGGAAAGTCTCCCTGTTCTTTTTCTACTAAGATTTCCCCAAACACAGCCTTTCTTCCTCTAGATTCCCAGGCTGTTCCACTGAGGGGAGGCAGGACCACAGCTGGCCCACACCCTGCAGCCATGACTCACCTGCACCAGATCCTTCTTGAGGATCCGATCAAAACTCAGCTGGCTCATGGGGTAGACGGGCTGCCACTCCTGGGCTTTCTTAGTAGCCACCAGCAGGTTGGAGATTTCTGTGGAAGAGATTGGAGGAGTCTCAGCACAGCACCCAAGATCCGAGCTTTCAGATAGTCCACGTTGCTGAGCCGGGGTCAGGACCCATGTGTGAGCACTTCCTGCTTCAGTCATTCAACAAATGCTTATTGAATAAGCACATGGCTCCTACCCTCCAGGAGCTCACAGGGTAATGATGGAGCCAAAACTTCCAAATAATCCACCAATTAATTAGCTACAATTTGTTCAGCTCCTCTAAAGGACAGGGGCATGGTGCTCCAAGGTTGGCATGGCAAGATCTGTTCTGGTAAGAAAGGTCAGAAGCAGTTTTCCTAACAAAATTAAAATTTAAAATGTAAGAATGGAAACTGCAGGAAGTCAGAGACTGTGTCTAATTTTCTGTTCCACCTCCACAGCCTGGTACAGAGTAGGCACTCTATTATTATTTGTTAAACGTGTGAATCAATGACTGGCGTCTGTCTAAAGGATGAGAGCTGTGGAAGGAAGCAGCAGCAGTACCCAGCCCAGGGCATGACAGGAACCAGAGGACGAGGTGAACAAACACTGGTTTTGAGCCAGAAGATCAGGGCAGGTGACCCAGAATGAGGGCCCTGTCTGAGGCTCCTGGTCCCAGCAGTGCCTGACACAGAGGAGGCGCTTACTAAATGCTCCCTAAATGTGCAGGTTTTAAGTAGACCATCCCCCAGATTCTACTGATTCAAACAGCAAACCCAACACATTACAAAATCCGCCACGCCAGGAAATCTATAACCCACAGAAATCACCTTTCCCACCATGGAGCCACTGCAAGCAACAATAGGATAGTGGGGCAAGAAGAGACCTTCCAGATTCCGACTAGCAGGGAAAGTATTCCGGGAATCCCTGAAAACTTGTATGTATTTATCAATTTTTTAATTAACTGAAGCAGGACTATGAGGAAAATGACAACAAACATGCATTTTCCTTTACTTCCTCTTTCCTGAACTAGAAGACAATAACGAGTGAGGGGAGAAAATGGAGCCATTCAAGTCCTGGTTCCTGGTTTCTAAGAGAAGGAAGTTCCTGAAAGAACATCTGTAAGAACAGCCAGGCACAAACCATGGAGGCCACCACACATGCCGCTGGGAGGCAGTGGCTGCTGAGTGCTGGGTCCCTGCACAGGGCCACATGACTCCACCACGGTCTCCAATCCTTGCTATCCCTCAGGGCAGGGCATTCTTTTCCTATCTAATTTTTTAAGCTCACATATTCTGACTGTTTTCTCTGTGCCAGCTACTGTTCCATGAGCATCATACACACTAACTCCTTTATCCTTATGACAATCCCGTGGAATACATAGTATTCTTATCCCCATTTTATGTATGAGAAAACAGATTTGGCAATATTAAGTAACTGGCCCAAGGCCAGGCAGTTCGTCATTTTAGGACTCACACTGAAGTCAGAGATGGCTCTAGTCGCTACCCTTCCCACAACATACCTGGCTCTAACTGGGAGAACAAATGTGGGTGCCAGAAACAGAGCTCAGGGAGAGGCTCCCCTTATTCTCATATCCTGGGCCCTCCTTTTTCCAGAGGCTGCTCCCTCCATACCATTTTCCTGACTCTACCCTGTTACCTGGGGAAAATCCAATCCAGAGGCAACTCAGGCTGCCTTGAGGGAGAAAAGGCATCAAGAAGGAGCCCTGTGGCTGGTTTCCATAAGCAAGAGGCCAGGCAGCAGAGCCACACGGGAAATGAGAGAGGAGGATGGAACCAAAGCCATTTAGAGACTATTATTTGCATGGACACTTGCATGGATACTTCAGCAAACATGGCACCAGAAAACAATGTGAATGGGGAAAGCCCCAGTACCTCCATGAAGGTGTTTCCTCACTACAAAAATGGGGGCAACAGCATGACCTGGGCTGGGGGCTGGGAGTAGAGGAGGGATCACTGGACTTAGAGTCAGACAATGTGAGTTCAAATCCGTACTCATTCTTTAAGTGATCTTGGGCATGTATAATTGAGATAACAACATATTCTGGGTTATTTTGAGGACTAAATGACTTAAAACATGAAAGATCTCCAAACAATGCCTGGCAAATTATAAGCATTACTCACATGCTAGCAGCCATTCCTACTCATTATTGCTACTATTTTTATACCTACTACCGATGCTACTAGGTACATGGCCTTGAGCAAGTCACTTAACATCTCTTAAGTCTCAATTTCATCACCTTTGTAATATCTACAAAAAGCTACTGTGTAGATGAAATAAATAAAGTGGGCACACAAACTGCCAGGGCCACAGGAGGCACCCATCACCCAGCAGCTCCTGGTACCTGGTTCACTTGACAGGCATGATTCACGCAGATTCTGTGCTGGGCACAATCCCCCCCATGAGCCCACACAGAGTGGTGAGTGAGACTCAGGTCCTGTCTTAAGAGTTCACAGTCAGATGGGAAAGGCAACAGGAAACACATTCAGCAATGAGTTTCAGGAGTCTCAACTGGGGTTCAAGTGCATTGCTGTGAATAAATAGGGCTGTTGGGCTTTAAGGTTTGAACTCAACTCTGAGGTCTCACAGCCAAGTGGCAGATGTGTTTTTACCTCTGCGGAAAATCTTCCAGCATGAAAACAAAGGCTGCAGTTATTCTCTGAGCCTGGCAGGAAACCCTATCTGATCAAAAACACAAGTCCTTCCTCTTTCACAAAGTCAGTGACGAGCCCCTTGCTGAGACCAAAAAGTGATTCGAACATCAAGAACCCAGGTCCCTTTCTTTCCTGGTGCTGCTTCCTCTGCCCACCCCTGGTGGTGTGAGGATTCATGGACACATTCCCTTAGAAGAACAAGATCTGTCTCAGATAAAGACTCCTCAGAAGCTCTTCCTCTGACACTCACGGGGCCTCAGCGGCAATCGCACCGCTCCTTCCTTGAGGCCTTCCTCCTTCTAAGGGAAGAACCTGATGCATGCAGGGCAGCATCTTGAGGTGAGGAATGGCAAATAACCAGTTCTCAAGAGCTAGGGCACTCAGGTTAGACCTGCTCAAACCCCTCTGACATTGACCTTTGATGAGACCCACTTAGCTCTTCTGGGCCTCAATTTTCTCATCTCTAAAATGAGACAGTTGACTGTGTGACCTCTAGGTGTCCTTCTAGCCCTCACATTCTAAGAGACAAATCTACCTGCAGAACATCAGTGACACTGCTCATGAGGCTTAAAAAGGAGCAGCTGAGTGGCTCACCCCTTGGATCCATTTTACGGCCTGATCTTCCCTGGCCCCTATGGCCTGCAGGATAAAGACTCAGCTTCATGGCACAGCACCCAAGGGCCCCACACCCTAAGCTTAGCCTCAGCTGCCCCTCCCTTCCACCTTCATGGCAGCCCCTGCCTGTGCCTCTGTTTGCACGTGCCAGGATGCCCTGACCACACTGGCAACCTCCCACTTATCCTCCCACACTCAGCTCAAGAGCTGCCTCCTCTATGTAGCCTCCTGTGCCATGGAACTCAGGGATTTTGATCATCCCTTCTGTTTGACTCCAGGGTATGATTTCTACGTGCTGGTTAAAACGCCCATCACAAACTGCAGTGACCTCATTTACCTGTAACATCTGCATTAGACTAGAACCTCCCAGAAAGCAGGGACTGAGCCTTATGCTTTCTGATTCTTTGCATCTAATACAGTTCTTGGCCCACAAAAGATGTGCCAGGAATATCTCTCAGATAAATAAACCAGTGACAGGCGACCTCTCAAGGCATCTTATCTTAAGGAAGAAAGATGTGATTTTCTGCTTACTAATGCTGAGCATGCCTCTTTCAGCAGCCTAATGAGATGATGAGAAAGGTATATGCCTCTTCTATAGAAAATGCTCACACTCAAGGGATTGGATGTGAGTTGGGCACAGAACTGTCATAAAACTCAATGAAAAACACCTAGAAACTGTGGGAAGGGACCACTCCGGTTAAGCCAGCCATCGTGTTTTGGTCAATCTGGGTCTCGGCACATCACTGATGGGATATAGCCTGGCTCTGCCACAGGGAGACAAACCTCGGGGCTTGGGCTGGCAGCAGCGTTTCAGCATGAAGCTGATATTATCCGTGCGCAGGATCTGTTTCTTGAGGTGGCTCATGAGGTCTCCCAAGCTGGGGAAGCTGCGGTCCGAACCATGCAGGCTGTAGCGGCCCTTGTGCACCTCGATCTGAAAGTTCTTGAACTGCTTCTGGGCACCATGCACCTGCCATTCAGGAAATGACCAGAAATTACATGTTTAAAATGGGGTCAGCCATGGATATGGAAGACAGTAACATTAAGGGAAGCTGCATGAAGAGTATAGAGAATTTTTGCACCATCTCTGTGACATTTCTATGAGTCTAAAGTTATTCAAAGATACTATCAATAAATAAACCAACCAACAACTAAATAATAAAACAAGGTCAAGGAGAAGGCACTGATAAAAGGGAGTTCATATTACAGCAGACACAGCAGCTGTTTCTACAAAAGCATTATTTGGTTTTTTACCTGGAAGATAAGGTTCATAAAAATAACAACCTCACAGGATTGTTGCTACAATTATATAACATGGTGTGTTGAAAAACTTAGTAAGCACTTTCTAAAGTCCAGCAAATATTATGGATCAGCTAATAATCATGATGGCCAAATTTATCAAGTATCACTCTCACACTGAGCCCTTCTGGGCCATGTGTCTACTTGAGGAGAACCACATTGGGAGGTGGTGTTCAGTGTCTGATCCAGGTCTGGGACACTGTGGTGCCACAGATACCAGGTATAAGCAGTTTTCCCTCATGGGCTCTTTTTGTACAAACTAAACTATTTTAATGATAAAGAATGAGGGCTAGAAAGACATACTTAAGATGTAAACCAGGACATGATATTCAAAATCTGTTACTTCATCTGCACAATGGGATAATATCACCTATGTAACAAGGCTTAAGCAAGCACAAGTAGGTATGATGCTTAGCACAGGGTCTGGTGGGCCACAGTGAGTGGTGGGAGTAATCATCTCTGCTGTGTTTTCCAGGTGATGTGACATGAGGTAGGCCATATTACACAGTCACGGACACTCTTGGTACTGCACAGTCCAATTTCACTTCAGGAGGAGGCTGGGCTGTCTCATGCACCCCTCTGTCGTAAACATATTAAGCTTCCTCCAATGACTGATGAATAGAAGGCAAACATCCCAGGAAGGCAATGAGCCCAACCAGCTCTGAGCCATGGAGCCCCGAGGCTCAGCTGTTCAGGAAGAGCCTGGGCAGGTGGGGGTGTTCCTGCACTGCCTCACCTAGGATACTTGGCAGCACTGGTCCCTTCTGCCGTTTCCTCCTCCCACTCTTGACTGAGTCCAGCCCCAGTGGTTTGCCACTGAGCTTGTCCTTCCTGCATCTTCCCTCTGTGCTGATAGCCCCTCTGTGCCCCAGGTCTCCTAGTGCCTGTAGGGCCTGACTAGTACTGATTAAAGTGTATTAATGTAAAGTGTCATATAAAACTGTCTTTTAAAATATTCCACTTTGTATTTTTTAAATTACATGAATAACAAAGGCATTTGTGGTCTAGTGAGGCAAGGTCAGTAGTCATTCTGGCAAGTATCTTAGCCCTCAGAATGTCTCTCACATTTTCTCCAGCTTCAGCTATGCTTCAATCACTAACAGACATTTCTATTAGTGGTCGTAACATGGGGTGGCAATTTGTCTGTTAAAGTGCCTGAAGCCACCATTTGGAAAAAACTGTGTTAGGCCATGTGGATGAAGTGGCATTTGGGCGCTGGTTCGTACCAGTGAATGCTGTAGACAGACATAGCTCTGGGTCTGAGGTGATGCTGTCACTGAATCTAAATAAACCACTCTAAATAATTACACTATACTTTCCAAGTGTTGAGTGTGAATTGGTTTTCTGGTCATATTCCCCCTGCCATGGTGGACCCCCGCCATGGGTCCCATGAAGGAAGAAGGAAAGGGCCCTATGGGGAAGGATGTAGGGGTCTGGCTGCTGGGAGCCTTCTCCTTTTGAGACCAGGTACCCTTGCCTGACCTCCCAGGGATCTCAGGGACCCAGGCTTTTTAACTCCACCCGGCCAAGGGTGGTTCTGTCTGCAGCAGCAGCTCCTGGGCCAGGCTACACTGGACTCCCCATGGCTGTGTGGCTTGGCCCAAGCCAGGGTCCTGACTGACCTCAGACTTCTCAAAGCAGGTGACGGTCATGAGGATGTTGTCAAAGTCTGTGCAGCTCCACCTCAGCACGTACATCCCCTCCTCGCTTCCTTCTTGCCGCAATTTATTGATGGCGTATTCTGTACTATAGGGAGGAGGCAAAGAGAGAAAGAGCTCATACCAAACAGCACAATGAACCCCTGAGCTATCCACTTTCCCAAGCTGCCTCAACGGCCTTAACGGCCCCATCACACTATCTGCCTGGGATCCTAAAGTCCTCTCTGATGCCATCCATGAGCAAAGTGGAAATACCGAGTGGCCTCAGGTCCAATGGGGTCTCCAAGGTTGAGAAGAGGACTCAGCCTCCTGTCCAAGGCAATGAGCCCTGCTTGTCCCCAAAGTACCCACAGACATCATCTCCAGCTCGAGACAGAAGAACCTCCCTGGAGGCTGGTGATGAGGAGCTGCTATACCTCCCCTCCACCCCCAGCCAGCCCAGAGGGTGCACAAGCCTCATGGGCATGGGAACTGGAGGCTGTGTTGTTTATTGTTGTATACCCATGGGTTCACACTGAGTGAATACATCAGTGAGGCTTGGACAGATGTTAGTAGGAACAGGCCTGCCTTGCACTTCTTTGTATCCCCAGGACCAGTGAATCCTGGCATGTAGAGGGCAGTGAACACTGGCTGAATACATCCCTGGATGAGGTTACTAGCACCTGGTAAGTGCTGCTTGTTAAGTGGTGGTGAGAGAGGGCTGCCATGGTTCATGTGTTTCAGAGAGACAGAGACATTACGTACTTTCCAACTGCGCCATGCCTTTGCATGTGCTGGCTTCTCATCTGGATGCCCTTTCCCCACTTTAAGGGCTGGCAAGCCATCACTGATTCTTCAAAGTTTCATCAGATTTGAATGCCACCTACTTTGAGCAGGCTCCTTAGGCAATGAATGTCAGCATCCCACCAAACATGAAATACCCATTCATTCAACAAATACTCACTGAAGGCCTACAATGTGCCAGGCCCTGCGTGTGCTAAGAAAGCAGTGAGGAATGCAGCCCCGGCCTTTGGGAAGCTCATATTCTGGGAGGTGAGGGCAGTCATACCAGGAACAAATATTATGTTATGCAAATACATACAGTATCTCAGGAAGTAACGACTGCCACTGAAGAAAAATAAGGCAGATTTTGCAGCAGCCAAAACGTACGGGATACAGAAGGGAAAGAGGTATGATTTTTACATAAGGTGACGGTCAAGGAAGACTTCATGGATAAGGTGGTATCTGACCAGCACCTGAAGGAAGTGGAGGCTGTGCAGATTCTGGAGGAAGGGCATTCTGGGCCAAGGGAAGAGCAAGTGCCAGGGCCCTGAAGCACAACCATGGCTGGGACACTGGCAGGAGACGCTTTTCAAATGCTCAATCCCTTGCTCTGCCATTCTTTATGTGTCTGTTTCCCTACAATTCTGTAAGCCTCTCAAGGCCAGGGCCATGTGCTTACTAAGCTACCTGCCCACAAGGTAGCCAGAAGAGGGAAAAAGGTGAGAAGCATGTCATGTGGAAGGTGGCAGAAGAGATGCTTCCCCAGATATTCTGTGGAAAGAGAGGCTCAGAAGAGACACAGCAGCTGTTTTCCTTTGCCTCAAAGGCTGTCATATGTAAGAGAAAGTCAACAGAATCCCTGTTGTCTCAAAAGGCAGAATTCAAGTGAATAGGCTGAAGTTACGGAGAAGCCAACTACCATAGCTCCGTATCAGAAAGGTATGCACATCTCTCATTGTTGGAGCTCGAATCCATGGACTGCCTCATAAAGTGCCCATCGCCAGAGGTACTTGAGCACAGGCTGCCATTTCTGAGATGCAGGTGGAAAAAGACACCCCACACAGCCACTTCTGGCCTTAAGGCTGTATCGTCCTCATGGTCCCCACTGTTCCCCTGGCAACTTAGGACAAATTGACTGATGATTCTATTTACTACACTGACTGATGCTGAGATCTTCATCCGATCTTTCTTTCTTTTTCTTCTTTTATAGTTTTTAGAGATGGGACCTTGCTATGTTGCCCAGGCTAGACTTGAACTCCCGGGCTCAAGTGATCCTCTCACCTCAGCCTCTCAAGGAGCTGAAACTACAGGCACATGGCAGCACGTTCAGCTGTGTTCAGTGTTTCTTGAATTGCCCACATTATTTGACACAGCAAGAAATCAGAAAGTGTAGTAATTCTTGATCAGCTATGGGGAGAGGTGAGGGGGTTAAACTATGAGGAGAGATCCAAGTACAGAAGTATCGTTGAGGGGCTATTGCAAGGAGCATGACAGGAGATGACAGGAAGGCCTGACTGGAGCTTGGACAGCAGGGAGGAAAGGAGGACAGCCAACAGGCTCCAGGCAGCATGGTCAACTGGCCCAAACTAACCAACAGATGACATGCCCCATAACTAAAATGTGGGCTCTCTGCACACCACAGGCAACTAAAAAGGTTCTAGGACCAACCAGATTGGACCGTGACAGCCATTCTGTATGTTGTGGACGATCAACGGGGGAGCCACATCAGTGCAGAGGTAATGATGGGCATCTGCTGTGAGCCGGAAGTAGCCGTCTACCAGGGACACAAAGGACAAGGCCTCCTCATGGGAAGAGAGCTTCAGTTCCTGTTGAGAGGAAAGAAATCCCCATGGTTACAGCATGTCTCTATCGGCTTAAGCAGCTGACTCTATAGGGAGGTACACAGTGAGAAGATTTTTAAACACAATAGGAACCCCAAAGGGAAAACCTTTTCATTGATATTAAATATACCCCTTGCATTTATTTTATTTTATTTTTTTGAGATGGACTTTTACCCTGTCACCCAGGCTGGAGTGCAGTGGAGTGATCTTGGCTCATTGCAACCTCCACCTCCTGGGTCCAAGTGATTTTTCTGCCTCAGCCACACACATACACACCTGCATGCACACGCACACACAGCTACCTCCTGAGTAGCTGGGATTACAGGCACCCGCCTTCACACCTGGCTGTTTTTGTATTTTCAGTAGATATGGGGTTTCACCATGCTGGCGAGGCTGGTCTTAAACTCCTGACCTCAAGTGATCCACCCACCTCAGCCTCCCAAAGTGCTGGGATTACAAGTGTGAGCCACCATGCCTGATCCCCCTTGCATTTACATAGGACTTTTACTGTTCAACACATTTTCCCATCTATTATCTCAAGCTATCAGATGAGAGTGTGTGTGTGTGTGTGTGTGTGTTTTGGGGGTGAGGCATGATGGGTGAGGTTGTGGCAGGCAGGGAGACCTGCAGAGAAGCTGTCCCTTGGGTCGAGACGGGAGAAGAAGCCTGAATCAAGGTGGCAGATGCCTAACAGTGGAGGTAGGAAGGGGCAAAGCGTGCACCCTGATCTTGGCACTAAACAATGAGTGGCTGAGTCAGCATTATTCCTGCTTGGGACAAGAGGAACAGAGGCACCATGCTTCATCTCTTAGCAGACTTGCTCTAGAAGGTGAAATGCCTGGATTTTAATCTAGGAATGAATGATCTCAGGCCCAGTGAGGAGGATGCTAGATTAAGCCCCAGGAGCTCTGAGAGTTGGAGGAAGCAGAGCATCTTACTCAGGGTGGGAAGAGGCAAAGGCACATGTGGAGAAGAGGAGGACGGGGATTTCCATGACGGAAGGTGTTCCGAAAAACACCTGTGGTGTAGATATGGGGTATTTCTGTCTTGATCATTGATCCCTGAAGAGACTGCCCATTTGAGAGGAGCTATGAGGTCAATCAAGAACATTTCCTTGCAAGGGAAGGTATGCAAAAGCCATGATTTGGAGCTTTGACTCACAAAAAATATTAAAAAGCATCCGAGGCTTCAGAAAAGGGCAAAATGACTCTTTTGTAGCCCTGTAGAAAGGAGAGGCAGGTGGCAGACACAAGAGGATAGTGAAGGGAAAAGGGAGCAGGACGAGATGAGCCTCGGCAAGAGGGAGGTCAGGGGCCTGATGCAGCCATGATGTCAAGGAAGCATGGCCTGGGGCTATGAGCAAGTACCTGGAGAGGGCAGGCCCACCACAGGAATGGCACCTCAGGAAAGAAACCACACTGAGCACACTGCCTTGTGGGTGTGACCAGGCACCCACCAGTGGACATCCCTAAAGGGCAAATTCAAGACGCTCTAGAAGTAGGAGCAGACTGGCTTGGGCAGCCCCTCAGCCAGCCACATGATAATCAAGACCACGTCTGCACTTATGTTTCCTGAGAGCAGAAGACTAAATAGAAATGGGGGATGCCAAGGAGATGCAAAGAGAAGTGATACATCAAGGTCTGACTTGGCAACACGCTGGTATCAGGGTTTCTTCAAGGTACTGCCTGATTAAAGGGCTTGGAAATCCCATGGCTGGGAAGGGACAAGGAGGGCATGAGATACTAAACAGGCAGCATGAAGCAGTGGCCAACCCTCAGGCTCTGGAGCCAGATGCTCTGGGTTCAAATTGCAGCATCTCCACCTGCTATTAGGGCTATGCATATGGAATCACCATTTTTGTAGGTCAAAATGGTCAAATACTAGCAATTTCAAATGTTTTAACTGAACAGCTGTGTGACCTTGGGCAGGTTACTTAACCTCTTTATGTCTCAGTTTCCCCCTAACATACTCACCCATAGAGTTGATATGAAAATCAAAAGAGGTGATATTTGTGAAGTGCTCAGAATGGGAAGTGTCTGACACGTAGTAAGGGCCAGCATGGTAAAGAAAAACAAACTAATGGAGATTTCAAGTATTTCTTTCTTCCTGCGTTCGTCCTCCTCCCTCCACAGAACTGTAGCTTGGCATAGAGCTGCTGACCCATCTGGCCAGGGGAAGCTCTGACTTAGATGATGGGTGCACCAACTTGTGTTGGTGCTGGACTTAACTGTGTTAGCCAGGACAGGAAAGTACAGGATGGGGCAGGCTCATAAAATGTGCACCAGGCATGTACCATGTTCAAGAGCCAGATCACGGACATGTCCACCTCTCCCTCACTCCCTTCAGGGTCTCTGGGGGATGATAATGTCTTAGAAGCCAAAGCAACATAGGCAAAAAGCACAGGCAGGAGCCAGACAGAGTTGGGCAAGTGCCTGCCACTTTCTCGTGAGTGACCCTGTGCAAGATGCCAGGACTCTTGATTAGTCTCAAGATTCCTCATTTGAAGTAGAGCTGATATTCCTTCCTGTAAGGTTCTTATAAGGACTAAGACAGACAAGATATAGGCACAGCAAATAAGATGGGGCCTAATGTCCAGGATGTGCTCCATAAACAGCACTTCTTCTTTTCTCCCCCCATTTTGCATCTTTCCACTAACATCTATCTGAGCTCTTCTACATCTCCCTTCATAATGCATGTTTTTTGTTTAAAAAAAAAAAAAAGAGAGAGAGAGAATAAGAAAATTAAGACCACTCATAATGCCACCATAAATAAATAGCTGTTAATATTTGATTATTTTTCTAAGAGCATATGTACACACATGCAAACCTATTGATTTTTTGAACAAAACTGGTATCATTCTATAGGTAAAGTTCTGTATCTGGCTTTTTACCCTAACCTTTTTCCCAGGTCATTTAAAAATTCAGCAATCTGATTGTGTAATATTCTGCTACTCAGGCAAACTGTGATTTATTTTCCTATTCTCCTTTTATTGTATGTTTATTTTCAGTATTTTGACACTTTAAATACTACTGGAATGAACATTCTTATTCATAAACCACTACCTGCCTCTCACATTGTTTCTGGAAGATAGATTCATTCTCTAGATTCCCGAACTGAGGGATACATAAATATTTTCAAGCTTTTAACAGATTGCCAAACTGTTTTCCAGAAGGTTATGCCAGAAAGACAAGTCATTGTGAATATGAGAGTGACTGTCTGCCCTAAACTGTATCACCAGGCTTCTCCTCAGCACTGAGTGTTACTGGTGTGATGCAGTATTTGCCACATTTTGGCAGAACGTGGCCTTTCCTGGTGTTGGCTCCACTCCCCCCAAGAGCGCTCGCTGTCTCACCAGCCACTCTCTGTGTGTTGTTGGCTGTGACTTCCCTTGACACAAACAGGTTTATTTTGGCAGAGTTGCCACTTCCTGCTTGTCTAGATTATGTCCTCAAGTGATACCAGAAAAAAGGAAGTGAGATTGAACACCCCTTCCGCTGCCCGAGAGTCAGTGTGGGGTGTGCCTGACACCATATCGAGGACTGCCACTGTGGCCAAGGCTTGCCTGAGGCCAAAGCAGGACTTCCTGCTTTGCACTTCAGCTCAGCAGAGAGGCCGTGCCAGAGCCCTTGAGATAAAACACTGACACATTCGCTGTTTTTTTCCATCAAATCTACTAGCTTTGTGAATTAAATATTGATGCTGAGGTATCTTTGGGAGGGCAGCAAATCCTAAGGCAGATTCACATTTCTGAGACCAAAGAAAGGCATCGGAACGTATTGGTGTAACTTGAAAACACTGATAATGCCTTCCTTGGAAATAGGAACTTTTTGGCTTGATTGAGAAAATCCTATTTTCTCTTTGGGACAGGAACTCTGAAAATCAAGTGCTGCAGAACGGAACTCGGCAATTCTCCCTCTCTTCACCAAATCCAGACTGAAGAACTTCTGGAAGGAACTTACCATTTTCTTGTTGTCCTGCTTGTTGATGCTGACCAGAGACTCCTTTATCACAATGTGAGTGATTTCAGGGAAGTAAGAAAAACTGCTCCACTCTTCCCGGACCTTGTTTTTCTCCTCATCCTTCTTGTGTTTACTTTCCAGTTTCTTCCGCTTCAGTTTATTTTTTTCCTTTTCAACAGAAACAACCTGATAAGATGCATAAAAGGGACAGGATTAAGTTGGCTTCTTCATTTTCTATTGGTAAAAGGTCAATGCTGCTGGCAAACCTATTCAGGGCCTAGGCTCAAGGAGGAGAAAGCCAGTTCATCTAGACTTGCAGAAGGATTAGGGGAGCTGGCACCTGCAGACTTAGGACCAAAGAACTGGGTTGCATCAGAGAATCCTGGACTTTCACATCTGGAAGAGGCCTTAATGAGCACACTGTCTAAACTCTATATAATAAACAAAGTGCAAGCAAACTCAGAAAGGGAAATCACTGCTCACTAGACATACATCTACATCCAGGTCTCCTCCCTTCCAGACCACTAGACATGCTTTGACAGACAGATAACATACTCTTCCCAGTTACAACTGGGCTGAACATGAGCTTTCTCCTTCTATCACCAATCGTCTTGACTTTATAACAGTACTCAAGGCGGGATTTTCAAGAGAAGACATGAATCTCATGCTTGAAACAATCTACACACTGAATAATACATATCTGCACAAGTGTAAATATTTTGCGTAGCATAAGCCCTGGCGACCAGAGATCGAGGTTAAGTTCCTGTCTCTGTCAATTACTTAACTAGTTACATCATCTCTTTGAGACTCATTTTCCCAATTCATAAAATAGAGAGCTTACATCTTCATCGGGTTCTCTGAGATTAGATAAGTGTTAACTAACATAGTATAATACCTACTACATAGAAAGCCCTCAGTAAGTATCAGGCATTGTTGCTTTAGCATGAGAATAAAACAAGAGGAGAAAATGAGTCTCACGTTTTACTTATTTATTTAACTTTTTGAGACAGTGTCTTGCTGTCACCCAAGCTGGAGTGCAGTGGCATGGTCATGGCTCACTGCAGCCTTGACCTGCCAGGCTCAGGTGATCCTCCCAACTCAGCCTCCCAAGTAGCTAGGAACAAAGGCGTGTGCCACCAAGCCCTGCTAATTTTTTCTGTTTTTTGTAAAGATAGGGTTTTGCCATGTTGCCCAGGCTGGGCTTGAACTCTTGGGCTCAAGTGATCTGCCTGCCTCAGCCTCCCAAAATGCTGGGATTACAGGTGTGAGCCACTGTATTCACCCACATGTACTTCAATATTATTAATTACACTAATAATCATTATGACAGCTATAATAATCTATTCAACATTTATTATATTGCCAGGCTTTATGCTAAATGCCATTTAGTTTCTTCACAACCCTGAGTTAGACAGGAAGTACCTCCATTTAATGGAAGAATAATTTGCTGCTGATAAAGGTGAGATAACCCTCCTAAGGCCATGTAAGTCATGAAGCTAGGATTTGGACCAGGTCTATGTGGGTCTAAAACCCATGCTCCCAAGGCATTCTGCTCTATTTCCGCATCCAAAAAATATCTCAGAAAGAAGCTTCCAAAAAGCAAAATCAATTAGCCAATTTCACGGAGCCAGGGGCCTAAGTTCAATTCTTGGCACAAATGCTTATTAGTTATCACCTTGGGACAGTTTCTTAACTTCTCTCTGCCTGTTTGTATCCATCTGTAAAACGGAGACAACGGCAATACTTCCCTCAAACGTTTTTTATTTTTAGACATAAATGAGTTAACACCTGTAAAATGCTTAGAAAAGTGCTTAGCACATGGTAAACACTCAGGAACTGTCTGCTGTTATATTATACTACTACATATTATATATGTTGTTATATTTCTCTACACAGCTCAATACTTATTTAGACTTTATGCTACAGGGATGAAATGAAAGATGAATGATACATGGTCTCTAGCCTAAATTCAGCCTATTGGAGTGACAGACATGCAGACAGATGACACCAGCAGGATAAGCACATACGCCATGTGACACGGGATGTGCTTGAATGACTGCCAACAGCCACTTACATTTGGTTTCTGTCTCCACTGGATTCCAAGATTCCCAGTCACCATCACTTCGTAGTACTGAACATTTCCACTGTCATTTGAATAAAACCAATTCATCTCATTTTCTGATGAAATCCGTAACATGGAGGTCTCAAATATTTCAGCACCGTAATGTTTTGTCAAAGTTTCCAAGGTAGCCAGGTATTTCACCTTCAGGTCATGCGTGGACACGCTGCTGTCACAAATGGTCTTGTTGTTAAATTCCTTGAGGAAATCCTTGAAAACATTATTAATCCGCATCCTCGTGAGAAGGTTCCTCTGTCTGATGGACTTGTTCAATGTTTCCGGAATATATCGCTTGTAGCTAAAACAGATTAGGAAAATAGATCTCTTTTCCATGCACAGGTTAGGAGAAAACAGTTAAGAAACAAATCTAAGTCCACGAATCCACATGTTGCCAAATGGAAAAGGGAGATCTATTCTCAGAGGACATTAGATGGAGTAGGCACTGAGATAATTATCATGAGGTGGAGGTGAACAGAAACTGGAAGAAAAAAAAAAAGCACATGCTCCACAGATTTCAGTAAAATGGGAATTGCTACAGGTACTGCCAAATTTTCTGGGTCATCAAGGCAGGCCATCTATATTTCTGCTTGCTAGCTTCACCATTTTTGTGCACATTAGTACTCACATCTACATACTGTTATTAGGATTGAACATCGGTTAGAAAATGATCTGCAAGGCCAGGTGTGGTGTCTCATGCCTGTAATCCCAGCACTATGGGAGGCCAAGGCGGGTGGATCACCTGAGGTAAGCAGTTCGAGACCAGCCTGACCAACAAGGAGAAACCCCATCTCTACTAAAAACACAAAATTAGCTGGGCGTGGTGGCGCACGCCTGTAGTCCCAGCTACTCGGGAGGCTGAGGCGGTAGAATTGCTTGAACCCAAGAGGCGGAGGTTGCAGTGAGCCGAGGTCGTGCCACTGCACTCCAGCCTGGCGCCTGGTGACGGAGTGAGACTCTGTCTCAAANGCCCAGCAGGAAAAAAATTTTTTAACTTACAACTATAGCTCATATTCTAAAGGTCAAACAGCTGATCAGTGAAAAAGCCAGAATTCAATCACAAGTCCCACTCCCAATCTACCTGAATGTGTTAAACTGCACGACTGAACACATGTATTAAAATGGTCAACAGAGGCAGGAATTTCATTCTCTGGTATTTCAATATGTTCATAAATGCCAGCTGACTTGCTATTTTTGGTAGAACTTCCAAGCCACTGAATGGATTTTAAAGCACCCCTGGGGAGGAATGTCCTGAATAATGACATTTAGGTCAACCATGGACTGCATATACAATGGTGGTCCCATAAGATGATAATACCATCTTTTCAGCCTGGCATGGTGACCCATGCCTGTAATCCCAGCACTTTGGGAGGCCGAGGCAGGTGGATCACTTGAGGTCAGGAGTTCAAGTCCAGCCTGACCAACATGGTGAAACCCTGTCTCTACTAAAAATACAGAATTAGCCAGGCATGGTGGCACATACCTGTAATCCCAGCTACTCGGGAGGCTGAGGCAGGAGATCTGCTTGGACCCGGGAGGCGGAGGTTGTAGTAAGCCTAGATGGCGACATTGCACTCTAGCCTGGGCAACAAGAGTGAAACTCCGTCTCAAAAAACAAAAAAACTTGGAGTAACAGATTGCACCACAGGGCGTAGGTGTGCAGTAGGATATCCCGTCAAGGTTTGTGTACACTCTATGATGTTCACACAACAAACTGAACTAATGACACATTTCTCGGAGTTAGGAAACAAAGTATGTTTCCTAACTTGATTGACAAATAGGTTCACCTTGTCCAAATCCTAAATGTCAACATCGGAAGGCCATATTTTTATATACATTGACGTGCCAAGAACACATGCAGCTAGAAGAAAATATTGCTTCTGAGAAAAGACATATAAAGGTCTCATATGTCAGAACAGTCAGAAAAGAACTCCTTTGACATATATCCTTCCTCATCTAAGGAGAAATGTTAGTATTCCAGGCTCAGCTGTCTTCTACTTGAAAGACTGCCATAATCTGGAGCTAACTTAACTGGAGCTAGGGAATGCACATCCATTTCTTAAGAGGCCCACTTAGTAGAGACATAATCAGAACAGGCAGAAATGCTTGGGGAGAGGGAGACAACGAGAAGGAAAAGCTGGCCACTGATTTGAGCATTCACATAGCCCCAAAGAATGCAGCAGGGAAAACTATTTTACAGTAAACCCCTCCTGATTTTGCATGTACCACAGAGCAAAAGCAAAAAGCATTATTTCGAGTGAACTAAACAGAAAGACTATTTAAGATGCATGATTTAATCCAGAAGTTAAAAGAATGCGTTTATTCCTTGTAGATTCAAACAGACATTACTCAGAACTTAAGTTCATTCTAACTTTTGCCCAATTCTCCCTTTTCAGGGGTTACATTTTTCTCTCTTTGGGAACGTTATTTATTTTCACTCTTTCTTATTTTTTTTTTTTTTGGGACGGAGTTTCGTTCTTGTTACCCAGGCTGGAGTGCAATGGCGCGATCTCGGCTCACCGCACCCTCCGCCTCCTGGGTTCAGGCAATTCTCCTGCCTCAGCTTCCTGAGTAGCTGGAATTACAGGCACACGCCACCATGCCCAGCTAACGTTTTGTATTTTTAGTAGAGACGGGGTTTCACCATGTTGACCAGGATGGTCTCGATCTCTTGACCTCGTGATCCACCCGCCTTGGCCTCCCAAAGTGCTGGGATTACAGGCTTGAGCCACCGTGCCCGGCCTAGAATTAACAGTTCTATAGTGAACTACTACAACACCTTGAGAGTTCAGGCTGGGGATGGTAGTAGCTGCTCGTAGAACTGTATTGAGAAGGATTTTAAGATGGATCCAAAACAAAAGGGAAAAATGCAGTGATAGATGGCAGCGTCCACTATGGGCAAGGAGGGGATGGAGAAGGCCTGGGGGTCACTAATTTTATTGGCATCCTCAGTCCAGAAATTTCACCCAAGCACAAATTTCTGAAATTAGCAGCCAACATCCCAAATCAGGACACAATTATAATTATGGTACACATAGTAAACATTCTAAATACGATCTGGGTTTCAAAGAAAGCAAGGGTCAGCCAAACCCTGGCAGTCGTTGAGCTGAAATGTTTACGAGCATATAAAAACACCACCATCCTGACAATCAATTCTTCAGCCAGCGGGAAGCTTTACCTGATGTCCTTGGGCAGTTCTGGCAACTGCATCTTCTTCATCATGGCATAGTGCGAGATGGCCAGGACAGCCATCCCCAGACACTCGTTCTCAATATCATGCCCATCCTGCTCAGTCTTTGGGTCTCGAATGGGAGCCAGGCATTTCACCAAATCATACTGTCCCTAGGAGCAAAAGGGAGAAACATAAGAGCCCACCCGTTTTTGATCTTGAGAGGAAGGCTCCCCATCCAGGGAGGTGCTGCCTAGAAAAGCAGCACAGCAATGAGACAAATCAGATTGAGTTTCTCTAGCAACAAAGCTCTTTTTCAACAAAGCTGAGTATGAAGGGGCTCAGGAGATGTTCTCCCACGTTCCTTCATTTAACAAACACTGAGCACTATGCTAGGTGCTGGTGAACAGTACAGACATATGAAGTCCCTTCGTCATAAAAGTGATGCTGACAAACACCGTGTACTAGACCTGGACTGTGTCAGAGCAAGGGAAGGTGACACTGGGCTGAGCTCTGGTCATACATTAATTCCACAAATGTGCTGAGATGGCCTTGTCTAGGAGCTGGGTTTACAGAGTTGACTGGGCTCTCCCTTCATCTGATGTAGCTCTAGAGAAAAGGGAACATTCCACAGTGCATCATCACCACAGGTACATTTTCCCATATCTGCCGTTCAAGTTTCCCATAGTGAAATGTATCACCAAAACATACTCCCTCACTGATGGAGTGCACAGTATTCTAAGAACCAACAGGAACTTTAAACAAAAAATAAAACAAGGGTAACCAGCAGTGCCCAGCCCAGCCTTGTATAGAGTAAAAATGATAATGCCAGTGCCAGCTCCCACTGACTAAACCCAGCCTCAGGGCTGCCAGACAGTGCATGGTTCCCTTCTTTAGTCCTTATAACACCTCACAAGGTGGATGTTAACATCATCATCTCCAACGGATGAGGAATCTAAGGCACAAAACGGTAAACAGCCCCCACTCAGTCACTCCTTCATTTGGTAATTACTGATAACTACTTATGGGCTAGATGTTATTCTAGGACCTAGGGATACAGCAATAAACTAAGCCATGTTCCTGATCTCATGGAGATTCTACTCTAAGGAGAAAAAAAAAAAGAATAAATGAATAGGAATATCTAATGTCAGGGAGTTACAAAACCCCAAGTTGAGTAGAAGAACCAAGTACCCTGGGGGCCCAGGGCTTAGCAAGTGGTAGGCTGAGATGGAATCTAGACCTGGCCAGGCCCACTGCTCAATGCTGTGCTACCGCCACACTTGGTCTTCATCAACTAACTTAAAGTACATAGAACTCTAAGGTGTGAACTCTAGCCTTTCTCCAGCTTGGAGCAGGGCAGGCACAAAGCCTGGGAGAAGTGTTCCTGCATATGTGAGAGGTTCTCTTTCCCTGAAGAACTTCAGATTAATGGTTTTTGGTTGGAGGGTTCCCACTGCTCCAGTTTCTCTTCACCATGGGATTTCTTATTTCTCTCAGGTGAGGAAAGGTCACTGATCAGTTCCACAAACTTCTGAGGAACAATGATCTATGCCAATAACGTGTGAAGAGGAAAACAAAACCTGAAACTGTCTTGTTGGACTGTGGTTTTTTTTGTAAACATTCACTGTATAGCCACCTCAAGTCAATTAATCCTGAGCCTCCAAAAGGTCAGATCTAATGCCATGCTTATTCGTGAAGTATGGCACACTCTTCCTTTACACCTCTGCTCCCAAGAAAGGTAAAGAATAAATCTCAGCTATGGATACACAAAACTGGGAAACTGAATCCAAAAAGAACAATCTGAAAATGACCAGTTCATTTTTTCTCTTTCCACACAGTATCAGCTTGAGGCTGTGCCCTGTCTCCTTTCTCTACTGTCTCTATGGCATAGATGGAATGGAGATAATGCGCAATCAGTAACCAAAGCCCTTCAATGGGATATAACTCTGACACACAGATACACTGTTATGTGTGTGTGATCTCACATGTAATAGTATATTCTAAGGAAATAATAAACAACATGTACAGGACACCTATGTATGCAGCTTCACAACAGACTATAAAGTAACAGCATAATAGGGAAAATGAGAAAAACAGAAAATGTCCAGGAACAGGTGGCTACGTTAAATAAATGACAGCTTTTCCTCTGGACTCTGGCCTCATTACTCAATTTCCTATTTGAAATCTCTACTTGTAAGTTTCACAGGCACCTCTGATAAAGGACTCCTGATTTCTGCCCCTGCCCCAGCCTCTTCCCCCAAGACTTTCCCTGTGTGGGGAATGATTCCATTATCAAACCAACGTCACCCAGAACAGAAACCTAGTAATCATCTTTGATTCCTCAAATTCTCTCAGCTTCCACATCCAACTCAACAGCAAATCCTATCAAGTCTATCTTCAAGATGAACAGGAAATCTAATCATTTTTCTCCACTGCCTCTATCGCTACACTAGGCCAAACCAGCATTTTCTCTCCCAGGACCACTGCTGCAGACTCTCAGCTTGCATGTGTGGAGTGTACTCTTGGACCCCACAATCTACTTTCCACGTATTACAAGAATCATCATTGACTTGAAACATACGTAAAATGAAGCCTTCCAAATGGCTTCCCACCACACTCGGGGTAAAAGGATAACCCCTTGCCAGCTTCTACAAGGCTCTGCAATCTGCCCCACCTGCCTCTCCAGACTCATTCCCCACCACCCTCCTCTGGTCTGCAACCACATGGCCTCCCCTTTCAGCTCTCCTGGCCCTCAGGGCCTTCCCCCATTCTGTTCCCTCCACATCAGCTCTTTTCAACTGAGGCTAAGGGGAGAGTCGGCAATGTTGAAGACATTTTTGGTCACTGCTAGGGAAAGAGTGTTACTGGCATCTACCGGGTGGAGGGTGGGGGTGCTGCTAAATACCCTACAATGCACAGGGCAGGCCATCGCAGCAAAGAATCATCACGCAGCCCAAAAGGTCAGTAGTGCTGCTGCTGAGACACTCTACATGAAAGAAAATACTCCCCCAACCCCTCTCTCAGAATTGCAGACTCCTTTTTATTCTTCAGGATTCATTGTAAGTGTTACCTCTTTAGAGAGACCTTCTCTGATCACGAGATTTAAATTAGGTCTTCCCATTCAAACCCCCCACTCCATATTCTGTATCACAAGCTTCTCCCTTCACAGCACTTTCCATAATTCTTCTGTATTATCTACATATCATTTGATTTACTTGTTTTCTAACTTGATATGCATCTGATGCATGCAGAGGCCATGTCTGTCTTATTCACTCCAGCAACTCCAGCACCTTAGCACATACAAGTTCTGAGGCAAATAGTACACAGGCATCCAGTAAATATTTGTTGAATAAATGAATTGTTGCAAAGTCATTAAAACAATAAAGATCAATATTTTAATTGACATTTGAAGGACAAGCAATAAAAAAATCAGATGAATAAAAAAGCAGTTTATAAAACAAAATGAACCATAAAATAGTTTCAAAATCTACATAGTATCTAAATTTGCATGTTGAAATCAGGAAGCACATCATCAAAAATCTTAGTAATCTCAGAGTAAATGTAATTTCAGGTGATTCTAACTTCTCTTTTGGTTTTTTCCTAGTGTCTTATGTTTCTACCCTACCACCAGTGACTCAGTGGCCATCTCCTTCCTCCCTAAATGTTACTACAGCTGCAGAGAAGTGCCTTCTTCAGCCCTGTGGAATTACACCTTTCAATTACAGCTTCCCTCTGACCTCTGCACACAAGGCAATACAGATGGAAAATAAAATGGCAGGAGGTGGGAAAAAAGGAATAGGAAAGAAGGAAGCCTGGAAGGCCCACAAGATGGATAACCAGCCTCTTGGAATGCTGAAATGCAGCCTTTTGTCTCCTCACTTGGGGCAAGTCCAGGTGTGGCAAGAGCTTCCCCAGAACAGACCATAAAGCACCCTAGCACCACCAAGTTCACCTGTACCAGGAGATCTGAGCTCTGCATTGCCTCTCCCACCCCACCAACTCCAGCTTCTCCGGGGCCCAAACTTCCTACCTGAGCAAACAGATACTCCAGTGAACTGGCATCAAGGAGAGGGGTTGCATCTGGAACCTTTTTTTTCTCGTAGCCATTTTTCTGCTTCTTTGGAGAATGACGCCACACTGACTGCTCATTGTCGTTGGTTCCATGCCAATTGGTGAAATAGAACCTGGAAGGCAGGAAAATGAATGTCAATTGCGGCAAAGGGGACCTGGATGTAGTCAGGGCATCGTGGTTCATCAGCAGTGGTCAGTGCCGGAGGCTGAAGTGCCCTGAGAAGCAGGCAGACAACCCTTCCCCTTGCAGCCCCTCACCATCTCTCAGGTCCTTTTCTTTACTTCTTACTACCACTGTGTGAGAAATCACCTCCTCTATGACTTAGGGAGCTACAGTGACTTCCCTGAAGATCACAAAGACAGCTTCCCTGACTTCTCACTATGCTTCCAGAATAGGGAAACACTTGCTGACTTGAACTCCATGCTGGCCACAGCTCTCTACACCCATACCATCAGCCGCACTGCTAAGCCCATTCTACCCTGAACCCAAGATAGATTTTATTCACATTTTACCATGCCTGCAATTTATTTTCATCATGCAATCAAGACGTACAGCTTACACAGCAGTATTTCCTACTTCCCAGACTGCTGCTATTAAGTTGATGGTGTACCTTACACAATAAACAGGGTTTTAAAAGAGAACCACCCAAACACCACCACAGGCATCAACTGCAATGTCACAAAACGAGTTAACAACAAGCACTTTACATATATCATGTTATTTAATCCTCACAGCAATGCTACAAGGTAGGTTTCATTGTTCCATTTTACAGATGAGGGAAACTGAGATTCCTAGCATCACCAAGTTCACCTGTACCATAGGATATGAGCTCTATAATGCCTCTCCCACCCCACAAACTCCAGCTTCTCCAAGGAGTTGGAGAAGCTAAAACTACAAAAGCCTATTCTCTAACTACTACAGTTGGCCCCTGAACAACATGGGTTTGAACTGCACAAGTCTACTCACAGGCAGATTTTTTTTCAATAAGTATATTGAAAATTTTTTTGGAGATTTGCAACAGTTTGGAAAAACTGATGAACTGTGTAGCATAGAAATACTTTTTTAAATTTCAGAAAAAGTTAGGTATGTCATGAATGTAGAAAATATATACAGGTACCAGTCTATTAGCCTATTTATATGTTAACTGTTTAAGTTATTGGTAAGGCTTCCAGTCAACAGTAGGCTATTATTAGTAGTTATGTTTTGGAGGGTCAAAAGTTATATATGGATTGTCAATTGCACAGAGGCCCTAATCCTACCCTCCATATATAACTTCTGCTGTCACCAGTAAGAAAAACACAATGAGTTCTGGAATGTGTGGAAGTAACTGAGCCAAGGCAGCCCAGGCCATCACTAGGCTATAGACTCAGTGGGTACCTAGGTCTCTTTCCCTTGACCTGCCCATAAACTAATGAGAAAACAACCAAATAAAACTCCCTCTCTCCCTGCAAATGCGGTTGCTACACTTCGACATCTGTAACTGTGCTATATTTGCAGAGCCTAAGACATACCAGGCCCCAAGTCAGGGCCTGGGGATGCGGAGGGTTCTCAGTCATGTTTCTCTCATTCTGTGAGGTCCTGTCTCTGGGAACAGTCAGTCAGGTCCAGCAGCAACTATACAGCAAAACATAATGGGGCACGTGCCACAAGCAGGACTATACTGTGACTTTCATAGGCCCTAAACACTTTTCCCCTCCTCCATAAAAAATATTACAAGTTATATTTCTCATGTGTGTTTTCTGATTTGAAGTAAAATTGAACATCTCATGGGCCCCTAACACTGTGGGTTCTAGACACTGTACCTAAAGGGTAAGTTGTCCTCAGATAAGTCAGAGTCTCTGGTGAGGTGCCAAGGAAAGAGACAGATCGCCCTCCACTGCCAGGGGAGGTGACAGGAGGGAAAAAAGCACCAAGGAAGGAATGTTGGAACAGAATCATTAAATGCCAGCTATAGAGCCTGGACCATGCAAAGCAGGCAAAGCAAAGAACGAAAGCCAAGCACATATGAGGCACACTCTTCCAGGAGGGAAGCCCCATGGAAGATAGATGGAAATGGAAGAGGCAGAGGGAGGCAGATCCCTATGGCATTATCTGAGCATTATGGCATTATCACAGCCATGAGCTGTGCAGAAGCAGAGGCTGCAACTGTCTCACTCACCACTGAATCCCAGTGCCTGGTACCTACCAGCTGCTGAACACATGCTTGATAGATAAACAAAAGATGAATAAACTCAGGGAGTAGCAATTAACATGGGAAGGATAAACAAAGAAGTTACTTTTAAGGTAAAAATCAGTATTTTTATAATCTTATATAGCCCAGCGTCCCTGTTACTTATGAAAGTGACTTAAGAATTCGACTGTCTCTCTCTCACACACACAGAAAGACCACACATCTACAGAGCCATGTGCAGCTTGAGCCACGTCAGGCCTGTGAAGCTGATGGACTGTTCCCTTACCCTCCACATGTGTGAGGGGACCACGTGCTGGTGACAGCTATCAGCTGGTGGGGAGGCGGCCATCTATGCTGTACCCAGGCCTGGCACTGCTCTTCAAGGGTAGAACAGAGCACGTGCCCAGGAGAACTTAGCTGCTATCCTCTCACCAGGACAAGCAGGAAGGAAGGAGGGAACCAGGTACAAAGGTTCAAAGAGGGGTTCTGGCAGAATGGCCAACAGGAGAGGTAAATTCTGTTTGATGGTGGAGAAAGGCAGTGATAAGAGAATGAGAAATAGGTACAGTATGCAAAGTTTTCTGAGATAAGGAAAGAAGAGGATCCCGAGGATGAAGGTGTTGTCCAAGACAGAAGAGTCTCTGGAAAGGTGCCAAGGTGAGAAACAGGTCACTCTCCCCTGAGGGGAAAAAGGCAGATGTTTCCTGAGTTAACTGTTCCCTGAGCCAACCGAGCTACGGCCTTCTTCTTCCACATCCTACAGAGTCTCTGTGAAGAACAGTCCTTGGACCTGGTAGAGATGAGGGCCCAACAAACTCCCTCTGGACAGAACGCAATCTCCAATCCGGTCTGAACAAGGACATTCTTCCAGGCTGCTGAGAGCCCTGTGGGATCATCTTTGGCTTGGAAGCCTAGGTCAGATACTCAGACACCACAGGCTGAGGAGACCAAACATAATGTGTAGCTTCTCCACTAGAACAAAGGCTAACGGTAAACAGAAGATCAGGGAGCCTAAAATAAGGCTGACAGCTTTCTCTTTAATAAGATGTCAAAGCTTTAAATGTATGACTACCGAAATCTGCACCCTCCTTTATCACTAATAAGACCAAGTGAAGACACATTGAAGACAGAAATTCCACACACCTTTTTAAAATTAATTATCTAAGTACTCATCAAACCTGGTACACATAAATTCCAGATACTGTAGCATGGCAATGGAAAAAAAAAAAATTTAAATGACATTAATAAATACACAATGATACCTGCTTATATTCTTTTTCAGAATTATGTGGGGGAACAAAGCAGGAAGAAAGGAGAAAGAAACAAAAAGACAAATAGACATCTATCAAAGATACACACTGCAAGTTTTTGAGAAAATTATGTACAGATAACTGCATATTTTAAGTTAATGTGCAGATATT
The DNA here is from genome assembly GCF_001604975.1 of Cebus imitator. NCBI lineage: Eukaryota > Metazoa > Chordata > Mammalia > Primates > Cebidae > Cebus > Cebus imitator. The sequence continues at coordinate 683,776 of NW_016107450.1, read as the reverse complement.
ATACACAACAAATTATCTTTAGGCTTCTACAGAATTTTTTAATGGACACTGAAATTCAATTGGTTAAAAAAGCAAGAAATATTTTTTTGAAATGGAATACAGAATATGATTGTCTATACTAAGACACATTATAAAACAACAACTACCAAAAGCATTATCTAAACACAGAAAACCATAATTGAAATACAAGAATGTTTCCTAAAGTAAAGCTGGTATTCCACTGAAATAACCACCAACATTTATTTTCATTTACACCTTCTTTAGTGGTAAGATTATGAGGTTTCAAAATTATTATTATTTTTTTTTTTTGAGACGGAGTTTCGCTCGTTACCCAGGCTGGAGTGCAATGGCACGATCTCGGCGCACCGCAACCTCCGCCTCCTGGGTTCAGGCAATTCTCCTGCCTCAGCCTCCTGAGTAGCTGGGATTACAGGCAAGCGCCACCATGCCCAGCTAATGTTTTGTAGTTGTAGTAGAGACGGGGTTTCACCATGTTGACCAGGATGGTCTCGATCTCTTGACCTCGTGATCCACTCGCCTCGGCCTCCCTAAGTGCTGGGATTACAGGCTTGAGCCACCGCGCCCGGCGAGGTTTCAAAATTTTTGTAGCTTGTCATCATGCAAAGGTTTTAGTTTAGGGTGGTATTTTTTTTTCCAAGTTCAAAGAGCCTGTGGTAACAAAGCAATATCCTGTTGAAGCACACTGTCGGGTATAGAGTCAAGGTGCTAAAAGTGAAGCAACCTTGCACTTCTAGGGAGCTAACAGAAACAGGGAACAGGCAAAGACAGCCTTTAATAGCCAGGCAGTCACTCAATCAACTAACACTAATGCCTCAAAGAGAACTGTAAAGCTAATAACACGATTCACTAGACGTAATTTTGGTTAACTCTCTTCCCTTTTCTGAGTATTAGTTTTTCCACTGAAAAAGAAAAAGAGTTGAATTAGATAACTTAGGTCTTTTCCAAGTCCTAAAAGCTACCATGCTAGACTCTGAGCTGAGTGCAGAAACCTAGATGGAAAGGATTAGAACCCAGTGACATATCCTTCCAGATTTCAAACTGCAACAACCCATTTCAATACTGATCACACAGTCAATCCATCCCCAGGCCACAAAAAGCAAAATTACACTTGGAAAAACAAAGTCAAAAGCCAGGAGGCTCAGTTGGGACCTGAAATCTCCAGGGAACACAACTTTCCTCTCCAAGTGAGACTCTGGTTAAGTACGGAAAGAAGAGAAAAAGTCAGCCGTAGGATGATTATCAAAGAAAGTCAGATCTGGTTCAGTGTCAACAGAAAAAAACATCCCAGTCATTCTGGAATGGTGACAACTCTACCAAATTCTCCCAAAAATAGCAGCTATGATACTGTGAAGAGCCTCTGAGATTCCAGAGGGCTTTTCTAGCAGATCCCTGCATTCTATCAGCATCTGAGCTAACCTACTGATTTAATACCTATGTAAGTTAACCTGCTTTTCAGAAAGGATCCGCCCTATTTATAATCTCCACTGTTAAACACACGTTAACTTCTGCTTGACAAGTATCTAATTAACATAGTTTCTGTTCTAGTTACTGAACAAATTTATAAACTCAGGAAACTACAGCTATTGAAGTACTGACTATTTGTCACCTTGCGATATTCTATGACATTTTGCAAAGTGTGCAATATGGGAGAAAAGGTAAGTACCCATCAGAAGAAAAATTACAGCTCCATAGCCAAAAACATCCACTCCTAGAGAGCAAGACCAACCTAGAATTTCTAGTTACCACATCAGGCAATGTTTCTCAAGGTTTTTAGTTGCAACTTTTAGTAAGAAAAATATTTTATGTCATGACCTATTACATATATATATCACATATCTCCAAAGTTTAAAAAAATAAATTCTTAGGTTATGTATATATGCTGATATTATCTGTTCTCCCTGTTTCTTTTTGTTTCTTAAATTCTGGTCACTAGCCACTAAATTAAATTCATAACTATGATTACCCATTTGAAAAACTCTGCCGATAAGACACTAATTCTATTCAAAATATCCTCTGCATTATAAAGATTTCTTTTCTAAAATGTGGCAGAGGAAGGTAATCAAACTCATCTTGAATTGTATTCCAAATACTGAAGAAGTCCTTTCTCATATCAGGCAAACACAAAAGTTACAAATTACAAAAATGACTACAATACTTCTTTGTAAGTGACTCAGGGCCCTAGGCTGACCAGCATCCCTCAGTGCAGAGGGAGCCAGGCAGGTACCAGGTGAGTACTTCCCATACCTCATCCGGTAGTGGAGCCGGAGGGACATCTTGTCATCGACAGTGATGGTGTGATTTGGAGCATACCAGAGCTTGGTGTTCTCGTCATACAAGGCAAAGAGGTTGTGACAAAGAGGAGAGATACCTGAGGAAAAGTAAAAGAATGCATTAGAAAATTAAAGGCGGACACATTTGGCCATCTGTTTCTAAACCCAACATATGCAAAGATAAGGAACTCTCTCATCCACAAAGAATGTGGGCCATTCATGTCCTCTTGGGGCAAAAAGACTTCCAACCAGATTCAGTCAGGCAGTTCTGATCACAGTCATCAAGAGCTATGAATCCCCAGGAATATGCACTGTAACTCTTGGCAAACCAAATTTAAATCATTTAAAAATAAAACTCTGATGATATTTCTCATTACAGGTATCTGTGACAGAGTCTTATCAAATCCAACTTAAAAAAAAGCCTATCTGAGAGGTTCACAGATGCCACCTGACATGCACTTTGCTAATCAGAAACACTCCGGGAGTTGGAGAAATCTTCCATCTGCTTCCTGCAGAAAGCACTTAAACAATTCTAACACACTGTGATTATATATCAAATATGCAAACAAGTACCTGGCAGTATTATGCAAAATGCATATTAGAATAAATAATAACCAAAGTGATTTTTATCAGTGATTAAAATCTATTACCATTAATAATAAATATACTTAAGTACTCTGTATGATTATCACAAATATTTTTTATTAGTAGCCAACTAGCAAGAAGATATATGGCCAGCAAGAAGACAAAGCTGGCCCAACAGTGTTCCCCTACCTCTCCACTCTGCCAGTGGCCTCCGTCAATCCGAAAACGATAGGGAAGACCAGGGAGATTATGATGTCACCCACTTGTATGCCTGTGATTAAAATTTTATGAACCTGTAACATAGGCAGGTTGGGGGAGAATGACTGCCAATAATCAGTTATTACTGATATTTTCATAAGCAGCCAGGCCTCAAACTAAGATAAGATAAACTTAAATGACAAAAAATCTGGAAGAATATGAGGTAATAGGTACTTGTTTCCCAAATCGGACCTCTGCAGTAAGACTGACGCTGACAGGGTCCCTCCCTGGCCCCACACACCCAGTAAGGAACTCTCCAAAGCAGATATTGATTTAAGAAGCTACAGATGATGCAAGATGGCCAATTAGGAACAGCTCAGGATTGCAGCTCTCCGCAAAAGCGTGGAGGGTGAGTGGACGCTGCATTTCCAGAAGGATTTTTATCACCTACAGACCAGGAGATTCCCAGGCAGAGGAGCCCCACAGTTCGCCAGCACAGCTATTTTGGCCACCACGGCTGTTTTGCCGGCGCCCTAGGGCGGCGGTTCTCCGTATATAATACACGGGTCTGGGTACCATTTCAGCTGGCGATTGGAGCTCCTGAGAGACAGAGTCGCCCATTCAACTGATTAAAAAGGAGACTGAAACAGGGAGCCAGACCAGGAGATTCCTGGACAAAAAAGTGCCATGAATCTCAGCGCGGCTGTTTCAGCCGGCGCAGTGGGTTGCCGCATGGAAAAATCACACAAATCCTGGCACCTTTACAACAGGCGATTGGAACATCTGGGAGACAGGGTCAACCCATTAAACTAAAAAAAATAAAAATAAAAAAAATTAAGGCAGGGGGGCTCTGAGGCAGGGAGCCAGGTGATCAGGCTCGGCTGGTGACACCCCCACAAACAAAACAGCAATCAGAAACGATCTGGATTGAGAGTTTCACAGAAAGCACAACTGAAGCCCGGACAGTCCAGTTCTGTGGGGGAGGGGTGTCCGCCATTTCCGAGGCAGTCCACCACAACGGAAGTAGTTTGCCATTGCTGAGGCAGCCCACCATTACAGAGAGAGTCGGCCATTATAGAGGTGGGCCACCATTGCTGAGGCAGTTCTAACTATGCCCGTATAAACAGGACAGCAGGGAAGTTCACATGGCAACTGGGCGGAGCCCACAGCAACTCAGCAAAGCCTCTGCAGGCAGACAGTGACTAGGCTGCCTCCCTGCTGGGCAGACAAGCCATGAAAAACGGCAGCAGTGCAACAGAAACTTACAAATAAAGCCCTAACTCCCAGGGACAGAGCACCTGAGAAAAAAAAAGGGGGGGGCGGATTTTAAGAGTTCTGCTGCAGCAGACTTAAACATACCTGCCCGGCAGCTCTGAATGAACAACAGAGCTCACAGCTCAGTACTTGAGCTCCTATAAAGGACAGGCTGTCTTCTCAAGCAGCTCCCTGACCCCCGTATATCCAGACTGACATCTGGCAGGTATCCTTCTGGGACAAATAAAGCAGAAGAAGAAACTGGCAGCAACCCTTACTGTTCTGTAATTGCTGCAGGTGATCCCCAGGCAAGCAGGGTCTGGAGTGGACCTCAGCAGTCCTACAGCAGAGGGGCCAGACTATTAGAAGGAAAACTAAAAAACAGAAAGAAATAACTTCATCGTCAACAAACTGGACGTCCACTCAGAGACCCAATCTGAAAATCAACAACTACGAAGATGACAGGTGGATAAACCCACAAAGATGGGAAGAAACCAGCACAAAAAGGATGAAAACACCCAAAACCAGAATGCTTCTCCTCCTCAAAGGGATCACAACTCCTCACCAGCAAGGGAACAAGGCTGGATGGAGAATGAGTGTGATGAATTGACAGAATCAGGATTCAGAAGGTGGGTAATAAGAAACTTCTGTGAGCTAAAAGAACATGTTCTAACCCAATGCAAAGAAACAAAGAACCTTGAAAAAAGATTTGACAAAATACTAACGAGAATGGACAACTTAGAGAGAAATCTAAGTGAATTGATGGAGCTGAAAAACACAACACGAGAACTTCACGAAGTATGCACAAGTTTCAACAGCCGAATTGACCAAGCAGAAGAAAGGACATCAGAGATCGAAGATCAACTCAATGAATAAAATGAGAAGGCAAGATTAGAGAAAAAAGGGTAAAAACGAATGAACAAAGTCTCCAAGAAATATGGGACTATGTGAAAAGACCTAATCTACGTTGGATAGGTGTACCTGAATGTGACAGAGAGAATGAATCCAAGCTGGAAAATACTCTTCAGGATATTATCCAGGAAAGCTTCCCCAACCTAGCAATGCAGGTCAATATTCAAGTTCAGGAAATACAGAGAAGACCACAAAGATATTCTTCAAGAAGAGCAACCACAAGGCACATAATCGTCAGATTCACCAGGGTTGAAATAAAGGAGAAAATGCTAAGGGCAGCCAGAGAGAAAGGTCGGGTTACCCACAAAGGGAAGCCAATCAGACTCACAGCAGATGTCTCAGCAGAAACCCTATAAGCCAGAAGAGAGTGGGGGCCAATATTCAACATCCTTAAAAAAAGAACTTTCAACCCAGAATCTCCTACCGAGCCAAACTAAGCATCATTAAGTGAAGGAAATCCTTTATGAACAACCAAGTACTCAGAGATTTCACCACCACCAGGCCTGCTTTACAAGAGCTCCTGAAAGAGGCACTAAACACAGAAAGGAAAAACCAGTACCAGCCACTCCAAAAACATACCAAATGGTAAAGAGCATCAACACAATGAAGAAACTGCATCAACTAACAGGCAAAACAGCCAGCTAGCATAAAAATGGCAGGATCTAATTCACACATACCAATATTAACCCTAAATGTAAATGGGTTAAATGTCCCAATCAAAAGACACAGACTGGCAAATTGGATAAAAAGACATAACCCATCAGTGTGCTGTATCCAGTAAACCCATCTCACATGCAAGGATACACAAAGGCTCAAAATAAAGGGATGGAGGAAGATTTACCAAACAAATGGAGAGCAAAAAAAAGCAGGAGTTGCAATCCTAGACTCTGATAAAATAGACTTTAAACCAACAAAGATCAAAAGAGACAAAAAAGGATATTACATAATGGTAAAAGGATCAATGCAACAAGAAGAGCTAAGAATCCTAAATATATATGCACCCGATAGAGGATCGCCCTGATACATAAGGCAAGCTCTTAATGACTTACAAAGAGACTTAGACTCCCACACAATAACAGCGGGAGACTTTAACACCCCATTGTGAATATTAGACAGATCAATGAGACAGAAAATTGACAAGGATATCCAGACTTGAACTCAGACCTGGACCAAGCAAACCTAATAGACATTTACAGAACTCTCCACCCCAAATCCACAGAATATACATTCTTCTCAGCACCACATCACACCTACTCTAAAATTGACCANCACCCCATTGTCAATATTAGACAGATCAACCAAACAGAAAATTAACAAGGATATCCAGGACTTGAACTCAGATGTGGAATAAGCAAACCTAACAGACATTTACAGAACTCTCCACCGCAAATCCACAGAATATACATTCTTCTCAGCACCACATCACACCTACTCTAAAATTGACCACATAATTGGAAGTAAATCACTCCTCAGCAAATGCAAAAGAACAAAAATCATAACAAACAATCTCTCAGACCACAGTGCAATCAAGCTAGAATTCAGAAACTAACTCATAACTGCACAACTTCTTGGAAACTGAACAACTGGCTCTTGAATGTTGACAGGATAAACAATGAAATGAAGGCAGAAATAAAGATGTTCTTCGAAACCAAGGAGAACGAAGACACAATATACCAGAATCTCTGGAACACATTTAAAGCACTGTCTAGAGGAAAATATATAGCAATAAATGTCCAAATGAGAAGCAAGGAGAGATCTAAAATCAACATCCTATCGTCAAAATTGAAAGAGCTAGGGGAGCAAGATCAAAAAAAACTCAAAACTAGCGGAGGACAAGAAATAACTAAGATCAGAGCAGAACTGAAGGAGATAGAGACACAAAAAAACCCTTCAAAAAATCAATAAATCCAGAAGCTGGTTTTTCGAAAAGATCAACAAAATAGACAGACCACTAGCCAGATTAATTAAAAAAAAAAGAGAGAGAGAATAATCACATAGATGCAACAAAAAACAATAAAGGGGATATCACCACAGAGTCCACAGAAATACAAACCATCATCAGGGATTATTACAACAACTCTATGCACATAAACTAGTAAACCTGGAAGAAATGGATAAATTCCTGGACACTTACATCCTCCCAAGCCTAAACCAGGAAGATTTTGAAACCCTGAATAGACCAATAACAAGGTCTGAAGTTGAGGCAGCAATTAAGAGCCTACCAACCAAAAAAAGCCCAGCTCCAGATGGGTTCACAGCCAAATTCTACAAGACATACAAAGAGGAGCTGGTACCATTCCTTATGAAATTATTCCTAACAATCCAAAAAGAGGGAATCCTTCCCAAATCATTTTATGAGACCAACATCATCCTGATACCAAAACCCAGCAGAGACTCAGCAAGAAAAGAAAACTTCAGGCCAATATCCACGAGGAACATAGATGCAAAAATCTTCAATACAATACTGGCAAACCAATTGCAACAGCACATTGAAAAGCTTATCCCCATGATCAAGTAGGATTCATCCCGGGGATGCAAGGCTGGTTCAACATATGCAAGTCTATAAACATAATTCACCACATAAACAGGACCAAAGACAAAAACCAGATGATTATCTCAGTAGATGCAGAGAAGGCCTTTGACAAAATGCAACAGCCCTTTATGCTAAAACCTCTCAATAAACCAGGTACTGACGGAACATATCTCAAAATAATAAAAGCTATTTACAACAAACCAATAGCCAATATCATACTGAATGGGCAAAAACTGCAAGCATTCCCTTTGAAATCTGGCACTAGACAAGGATGCCATCTCTTGCCACTCCTATTCAATATAGTATTGGAAGTTCTAGCCAGAGCAATCAGGCAAGAAAAAGAAATAAAGGGTATTCAAATAGGAAAGGAGGAAGTCAAATTGTCTCTATTTGCAGACAACATGATTGTATATCT
>NW_016107450.1:643866-674295 GCF_001604975.1 Cebus imitator | reverse complement strand
ACCCAGCAATCCCATTACTGGGTATATATCCAAAGGATTATAAATCGTTCTACTATAAGGACACATGCACACAAATGTTCATTGCAGCACTGTTTACAATAGCAAAGACCTGAAACCAAGCCAAATGCCCATCGATGATAGACTGCACAAAGAAAATGTGGCACATATACACCATGGACTATTATTCAGCCATCAAAAAATGATGAGTTCGTGTCCTTTGTAGAGACATGGATGAACCTGGAAACCATCATTCTGAGCAAACTGACACAAGAACAGAAAATCAAATACTGCATGTTCTCACTCTTAGTTGGGTGTTGAACAATGTGAACACATGAACACAGGGAGGGGAGCATCACACACTGGGGTCTGTCAGGGGGAAATGGGGGAGGGACAGCGGGGGGTGGGGAGTTGGGGAGAGATAGCATGGGGAGAAATGCCAGATATAGGTGTTGGGGAGGAAGGTAGCAAATCATACTGCCATGTGTGTACCTATGCAACAATTTTGCATGTTCTTCACATGTACCCCAAAACTTAAAATGCAATAAAAAATTAAATAATAATAATAAATTAAAAAAAAAAAAGAAGCTACAGATACCTTGGCAGCTATCTAGTGCTCTCCTGAACACTTCAATCCATGCTTCTCAAGAAATGTGAAAAGCTATCCTTCAAAGTTACACTCTTCTTTAAAAATCGAGAATATAGAGTTAAACTTTAAAGGGAAGTTTTCCTTGGGAACACAGGCAATTGGCTTTTCGATCCAGTATTATTAGGACAAATAATTCAAATATGCTATAGGTTTTCATTCATAAACTGGCTTTTCTGGACTGGGCTGGAAGCCCAGCCTTTCTTCATGCATATCCACATTTGAATGTGTACAAACACTTACATATATGAAGTGTAACTTTTTTAAATCATGGAACTGTCTGTAATTTTAACACAGGTCTGATTCTAACAGTATTACTACCTATAAACAGAAAGACCAAAGACATATCTCTTTATATAAAAGTACTGGGTAGTAAAACAATAACACTAACATTTACTGAGGGTTGTCAGGCATCAGGCTAACAGACTCTAAATTTATTATCTTGGGTGGGTGCGGTGACTCATGCTTATAACCTCAGCACTTTGGGCGCCCCAGGCGGGCGAATCACTTGAAGTCAGGAATTTGAGACCAGCCTGGCCAATATGGTAAAACCCCGTAGCCAGGCATGGTGGTGCGCACCTATAATCCCAGCTACTCGGGAGGGTGAGGCAGGAGAATCACTTGGACCTAGGAGGCAGAGGTTGCAGTGAGCCAAGATCGTGCCACTGTACTCCTGGGTGACGAAGCAAGACTCTGTCATTCATTCATTCATTCATTCATTCCTAAATAAATAAATAAATTCTTTTTTGACTGGGTGTGGTGGCTCACACCTGTAATACCAACACTTTGTGAGGCTAAGGCAGAAGGATCACTTGAAGTCAAGAGTTTGACACCAGCTTGGGCAACATATCAAGACCTCGTCTTCGTAAATAATAAAAATGACCAGACATGGTGGCACACGCCTGCAGTCCTAGTTACTTGGGAGGCCAAGCCCAGAGGATGCTTTGAGCCCAGGAGGTCACAGCTATAGTGAGCTATGATGGAACCACTGCATTCCAGTCTAGGGGACACAGCAAGGCACATCTCTAAAAATATTAAAATTTTAAATTAAAAAATCTATTACCCTTTAATCCTCCTGATACCTAAGGAGGTAAATATTGTTTTTACCGTTTTGCAGATGAGGAATCTGTGGTCTCCTGAGATTTAGTCTGGTTCAAGGTTACTCATCTAATAAACTGCAGAGCTGAGAATCAAACCAAGACAAGGCTACTGAAGGGATGAAGCAATAAGAGCTAAAAGAACAAAACTTTACCCCACAGAGATGAAAAACAGGAAAGAAAACAATACTGCCCTCAAACATCACTTTCTATAGTAACAGTGAGAGATACAAGAATCTGTGGCGTTCAGTATGTATTTTTGAAATTACTGAGCTTCTGCAATATTCCACTGAGCCAGTTACAGCAGAGACATACTCATCTTCTATAAACTAGGCTAGAAACCAACACCTCCAACTGGCTGACTCTGAGCCCAGAGTTACAGGAGGTCCACCAACTGTGTCCATCCTCAGACTCACAGGCTCTCTCCTCTCATCTCCTTCCCAGCAGCAACTCTGTCCCTCATTAACTGCAGCCTAACGACTCTGCAAAAACGACCCTTGCTTACAAACTGAGTGAGGTTTATACCTGCTGTGCTGATGGCAAGAAGCTTGGTGAAGTGAATAAACACTATAAATCAAATCTCAAGGGGAAAGGGAGAAAACATAAAAACAAAGCTTTAAAAAAATACTTTAGAACCACTGATTTACATTTAGGTGTTCTGCTAATTACAAACACATTTAAAGCTGCTGTCTAAAGATGGTCATTTGTACAAGTTGCTGCCTAGTGTCAAAATAACTTCACAATATTACTACATTTTCCCACTAATAATCTATACCTCAGCCCATTTTATCCTATGTCAGGTTTAGTTAGTAAGGGCCTACTATACTCTTCCCTATAACATGAGCCTCTCTTCTTTTACTGAAACTAGGGTATGTGAAGCATTTTAGGCAGAATGACATGTATCAGAAAGAAAATAGGTTTCTAAACAAGCCAAATTACTAACAAGATAAGTAATTATTAAAATAACCATCCTAATCCTTCAGAGCTGTTCTGAGGGTTAAAGTGGTGTAAGTAAAGCAGGGATCAGGTTGTTTGGCATCATAACTGACCACTTCATCATCATAAAAATGAGGTGACTGAACCTTTTTAAAAGAGCTTTGAGATATAATTTACATACTGCAAAATTTGCCCATTTTAAGTGTACAGTTCAACAGATACTAGTATATTTACTGCGTTGTACAACCATCATCACAATCCAAGTGGATTAGATCTGTGATTTAACTTTTAATTTCTATGATTTAACTTTACTTGTCATTTAAAATTAGGCAAGCAAAAACTGCCAATGTCCTCCAGATCAAAGGATGAAAGGGACTTTGGTTTCCCACCTTCCGAGGGCAACAGGCTAACTTTAAGTAAGACAACCCTCACTTGAAAGGAGAAAAAAAATGCTTGTGTTGTTGAGAGCCTTGTTGTCCTTTTCACAACTTGGCAACTTGACTAAGCCACAAAGCAACACTCAGCTTCTCACTTCAACTCAGCAACACGCACAGGAGGGCAGGTCATGGCAGCAGCAGGAGAGAGAAATTTTTTAGAAGAAGTTTCAAATAATTATTAAGATACTGAGAGATGCTACTTGCTAAGCAGGGACTTAGTCCCAGGTGCCTTACAAAGCATCTCGTCTAGTGCTGATGTTATTCCAATTGTACAGATGTGGGGAAAAGGAGAACTGAGCCTGGATCCACAAAAGTCAAGTGTCATCCCCTGGGATCTTATAGTTCATTAGTGACAGAGCTGAAAGAAGCCACACCACAGATGAAGAAAGTGAAAAGTGAAACCCTCAGAATTAGAATCACTGGCGTAAGGTCATGTGCAAGTGGCAGTGGCAGAGGTAGGGAGGAACCTCTGACTCCAGAGTCCACAACTTTTTCTGCTCTACAGAGCTACAAGGGGCAGAGACTCCCAGATCTTCTTCTGAACTGGTATGTTGGTGAATCCCCAGCCCCGGGCAGCTGCCAGTACTCACGGCATGCCTGTGCAGCCCTGATGCACAGCTCCTCTGCTGTGTACTCTCCACTGCCCAGCCGGAGGGGCTCCCTATCCGACAGATAGAAGATCACTTCCACCCCTGGCTCAGGGGCCTCCAGGTTCACCTCGGTCTTCTTGGAGCTCCTCATTTTAGCACAAAAAGCCATGGCATTGCAGTCCTCTTTTATATTTAGATACTGTTATGGAAGGAAAACAAGACTATGTGGTCATTCTATATGGTAAAAGTTCTTATGACAAAAGAGAGTGTTCTGAAGGTAAAAAAGCAGAAACATTTGGTGTTAGTGTTGGATAAGTACCTCTCCCCTGCCCCTTCCCTTCCTGGAAACCAAACATGTCAAATCTTATGAGAGATGAAACCATGGAAAACAATTAATTATGCATTCTAAGTAATGAATTGTAATTAATTAAATATTTTGGAAAATATGGTCAGATCGTATTTTCAAAAATCAGAATAATTTTAGACACGGTCTGAATTTATTTTCCCTGTTTGTACACAAGTTGTAACTGAAAAATGTGGCCCATTCTGGAATCAACGACGTTAAAGGACTGGTTATTAGTTACTAATTCTGCTGCTATTTCTACTAGAATCACACAAGCTTTGAACAGGCTTATGCAAGAATCAACAGTTTAATTTCATGTCCATCTCCCACTAAACAGCAAGCTTGGTGAGGGAATGAACCGTATCTTATCTCTCTTCACATCCCCACCTGAGACAGTACACACAAAACGATGACCAATTCATGTTCGTAAGTCACACGGAAGGCCCATAACAATTAATGAATGAAGCCAGGTTCCCATCATCCAAGGAGGAGGGGCAGGACCTTGAATCAGCCGCAGGAGGGGAAGAGGAAGCCTTGCTTTCGAATAGTTAGAAAACCCTGGTGAGAAACTTGCAAGTAATTCACGTAAGCACCCTCCAAAGGGAGGCCAATGAGGACCAAAGATCCAACCTCAGCAACTTAGCCTTGGGCAAGGCCAGAAAGGAGGAAAGAAACAACGGAAAGCCCTATGCATTGTTTCTTCTTCTTGCCTAGTACCAATGGCCTACAAACTAATTTGCTGACCTCACACTCCTATTACTTTCTTCCTGTCTGCCAAGCCAACCTTCACTAAACCCCTAAAGCAATGTCGCCATAACACATATCAGATCCTGCAAGGGCTTCCCATTAATCTACAGAGCAATTCTGAGACTCTGAAACAGAGCCTCCCCCCTCCCCCACCCAATTATCTGGCTGGTCAGCCTTCCTAGCCTTATCTTCTAATCACTCTGAGCTTCCTGCTTCATGCTTGAAACCCACAAGACTGTCACTGTTACTGTATCCTCCCTTGCCCAATGCTGTTTCTCACCCTCCTGCCACCACTCACGCTGATTCCTCTACAGGAATACCTGTCCACCGTATCCCATGCATGGCAAACTTCAACTTTCTTTAGAATTTAGCTCAGATATTTCCTCCTGCAGGAAGCTTTCTCTGAACATACTTCCCCATTACCTGAGGCCCTCACTTCTTGCTCCTAAATTTATCCCACTGCACTAACCACAGGAAATTTGAGCATCTTACTCACAGGCCTATCTGTCTTTTGCCGTGAGTTCCTTGAGATAAGAACTGAGTCATTTGTCTCTATATCCTGTAGCACAGAGGCTTACACATAGTGGGTGCTTGCAGAATGACCCAAGGAGGCTCCCCCAAATAAGAAAAGTCATATAGGACAGACAGCAGTCACAGTTCTCTTTACAAAATTCATTCTCTTGGTCTATTAGCTGCCCTGGTGAGGAGAAATGCTGAAAAGAGGGACATTAACTAAGTATATCTCAATGCCACAAACTGAGAGGTATTCAATTTTAACCGTTTAATTTCCAAATATATCTGAAGACCAGAATCTTCTGGAAACCAGCCTGAAAAAGTAAGCTCATAATTTACCTTGAAATTCAGATCAACAAGCGAGACCACTTGAAAACCCAGCACTGAACCCCTAATCAGCACTTCCATCCCACACTGAAAAATTGTGATGGAAAACAGGGTAGCTAAAAGCTTGCTTCATCATGTAAGATAAACCTTTGTCCTTGAGACTCTTTACAGACATGACAGGAAGAATTCAAAGACAGTGTTATACCCTTTAACTATAAGGAAATAAACAGGCAAATGCACCTAATTATATACTTACAAGATGGGGTATTGTTTGAAACAGGAAAAAATCCAACTAACAATGTCCAATAGGAGAGGACTCACTAAACAAAACAGGCATATCAACACACAGGACTACTATATGGTTGTCAAAAAGGATAACATAAAGCCATATGTGAATCAACACAGAAAGATGTACAGGACATTCTGCAAAGTGGAAAAAGCATAATATGGATATTATGATCTTGCATATGCACAGGAAGATTAAAATCTGGAAGAACATACAATAAACTGTTAACAGTGGTGAACATCTAAGAGAGGTTATAAGGGAAGTTTAACTTTTGCTCTGTACCTCCTATACTTTTGTACTTGAGATTCTTTTTTTAATCAGTATAGTCAACATTGGGAATGAATAAATATTTATTTAATCAGTACCATTGCCTTTAATTTTAAAAAAATTTTTAAATTAAAGGCAATGGTACCGATACCCCTACAGGCTCAAGAACATGGTTTCATCAATTTTTTTAAAGCCAGATTTAAAATATGTGTGTGTGTGTGTGTGTGTGTGTGCGCGCGCGCGTGCGTGTGCAAATCTACATACCTGCATTTATTCAGCTGTCCAATGTTCCCCAAGAAGCAGACTGGATTTTCTTCTCTACTTTCCAAAGCTTCTTCAGAGCAGAGCTAAAGACAAAAATTAATAAATCAGTGGCAGAGGTAATTGCATCTGAAAATAAGAGGGCATTTTCATTAAGGAAGCAGCCCAAACCATAAGCAGGCAAGAAAAAGCCTTTGGGAGGAAGAAGGAAAAAAACAAAACAAAACAAAATGACTGATGAGGCCATCAAGAGGACAGAGACATCTTAGGGTATAAATATCAAAGAGGATACTAATTTCACTGCATCAAGAAAGGAAGCCAGGGATTTCTGCTTCCTGGCATGGAGTGTCCTGTCCAATATAAGCGAAGACTGTATGCTTTTTCCATCAACACTCCTCTCCTGATGCTGTGAACAATAGTTTAGGACATCCAAAAATGTGCACTTTTATTTCTCGTTCCATTTAGAATTACCCTTCCCCAACCTTGTCTACACACACACACACACACACACACACACACACAGAGTTTTGTATTATTTTAACTGCTTTCCCTGTTGCATCTCACACATTCTTTAACAGTAGAATCAAATTATTTTTGCAAATAACAAGCTCACAAACTTGGTGATTCAAAATTGGCTCTCAAATTAACAGTGATTATCCCCTCAGTTTTCTGTCTGGACACTCAACACATTTTATCAGAATCCTGTTTTAGGAAGAGCACAGTACCAGGCATTAGAGGGCAGCAGTGGAGGGGGAGAGGGAGATGGGTTATCTCTGAGGCCACCAGGCCAGCATCCCCACAGGGCCTTACAATAGAAGGTTGGAGACAGCACAAATGGAAACACAAAAGCAACCTAAAATCGACAGCGTGAGTCTATCAGGATGTTGTTAGCTCTGGTAACTAAACTAACACTGGCAAGTGCTGGTTTGGGAAGGCTTTCTGCAGTGAGTAAGACTTAAGCAAAAGTATCCCTGGCAGGAGATACAAGTATGAATTTGATTGTGATTACTTTGATTTGGCTATTTTGGTATGACCGATTTTAACAAGATTAAAAAACAAATCATTACATGAAAGCTTTTTAAAAATTAATATAATCCATTGTTCTAATTATGTGAATAAACACCCTGTCCTGCCTCAAAACAGCAATTAGAAACTAGCCACATGCTAATGCCTTGCTTCTGCTCAGAAGCA
Organism: Cebus imitator; assembly: GCF_001604975.1. Classification (NCBI taxonomy): domain Eukaryota; kingdom Metazoa; phylum Chordata; class Mammalia; order Primates; family Cebidae; genus Cebus; species Cebus imitator. The sequence goes on along the minus strand of NW_016107450.1, from coordinate 666,657 downwards.
GGACTTCACACACTACACTTAAGAGATTCTATTCATTCAGCAAGTATTTTTGAACAGCTCTGCAAAAACTAAGTTAACTCAAAGGACAAGAGCAATATGGTCCCTGCCCACAGGGAGCTTACAGTCAATAGGAACAATGGAATCAAACCAAGATGTACAGGAAGAGGTCATTACAAAGAGCTAAAAATGCTATGAAGGAAAATTAGAGAACCTAAAATAGAGGGAATGTGATCTGGTCTGGGGTTCAGGAGGGAAGGCACATTGAGCTAAAGATGCAATGGTTGTCCAGGGAGGTGGGGCATGAAGCCAACTGGGAGATAGCAGTCTCGGCAGAAGGATCAGCATGTATGGGGAAAAGGCCCTGGTGGCAGAAAGGAGCTAGGCTAGTCTCTCCAGCTGCTTGAATAGAAAAACCTCAACAATACTCCTTTTTACACTTGGACACCCAACAGCACTGGTCAGTCCGTAGGCAGTGCTTGCTAACTGCATGTCTGGAGCCTGTCTACCCCAGGTTTCCCCACAGCACACCATTACCAGCTGCCAGGGATCAGTGAAAACTAACCAGAGAGGAGTACTGCAAAATATGCCTCAAACAAGGAAAGGGTCACAAACTCAGAGCCTTTTAGGACAGGAAGAGACCTGTAAATTCCACCAGGCCCGGGCTCCATTCAGAAGGGCTACCACATAAACCGTTTTAGAACTTACAAAGTGTTTTAATATGCATCATTAGACCATGTGTTACTTCAACTTCGGAGTCGTGGAACTTCTCTGAGCCTCATGTAAGATTCAAGGATCCAATTAAAATCACTAAGAGTCTTCTAGAACTAGAATTCCACAAAACCAGTAATCAAGGAGATTTTGGTTTTCCAATCATTCTGTCTCTTCTGCAAGCAATACTATGTTGTAATCACATTATACCTAATCTTCAAATTGATCTCCACTATTACTGAACAGGACAGTAAAATGGTATAGATTTCTGATGCTTAGCCAAGAGATTAAACTTTGAGAAAACAAGAGTAGCAAACAGAATTTCTAGACAATATGCATTAACTATGATGCTTTTGAATCTCGATTCAATAACAGCAAAATCTCTACTCTTGAGGATTTGCCATCCTGAAGATAAAAATAGAAAACACCCACATAGCACTTAGAAGACATGATAGGCAAGATTCTAAGCACTTTAAACCTAAGGCTTCTGATCCACTTTATATGAAATGACAACTGTCCTCATTCAGGATGACAAGTGTTTTTGTATTTTGTTTGTTTTTTTTTTTGTGCTACAGCATTTGTGTAGTGACTTCAACAAATAATATTTCATCTAAAATAAACCAGAAAATGTGATCTAGCTGATTATTTTTAGAGCAGGTAGAAAAGGAGTAAGATCAGTTTACATTAATAAACACTTTAGATAATTCCAAGAAAAAAATTCAAGTTTCTTGCTGTAATATACAAAAGCAAAAATCATCAATGCTAGAAAGATTCCCCAAGAGGGATCACAAAATACTCTTTAAAAAGAACATGATTCACTGGGTTCAATTACCAACGCAAATGAATATAAAGATGCTTAGAAAACAGGAAAGACCAGGATGAGTAATCAGAAGCTTTTTGATGATAGCAGTGAATTTTTCCACCCCAAATTTATTTATAAAACTGTCAAGGATTTGAAAGAAAATACCTTTCTTTTGGTGACAGAGGATTACTTTTGTAGCTCAATTTTGTAGGTGCTGCTTTACATGGGAAAAAAAGGGAAATTTGTGGATTACTCAAATTCCTTTAGTTTATCACAGTCTTATGAAAGAGACAAGTATATGTGACACTTTTTCAGCAAGGAAAAAAATAAAAGAAACAAAACACAATTCTGTGGGTTGGAACAAAGCCTCACTGCAGTAGATAAAATGTCACAAATGTTTTCAAAAATGCAAAATTTCAGAAATCTGTCTGAAAAAACTGGAACTCTCTTAAATTTTCAAGGACATCTTTTGAAACACTGGTATCTGTGCAAGGGAAGAATATACAATTACATTTTGGATAGCAGACAAAGAAATACAAAGAGACTATTTTAATGTTCATATATATGACTGTCAGAATGAGACCCTTTGGCATCAGAGCAGGATCGGCAGGTCACCACTGCTCCTCCGAAGCCACCGTGCCACCTCTCAGTTCTCCCCAGTCTGCCCCAGTTTCCCCTGGCATTCAGAAGGGCTGCTGTCAGATTTTTACAGTTAAACAGACTGGCTGACAGTGAAAATCAATGACAAGAATTAAAATATTATGGATATCTGATTATTTTCACTAAAGAAACCATATAATGAATTACTTTGTGTTTGCCGTAAAGGAATTAAGGCTTTTTATTTCTGAAGTAGAAAATGCAAATGAAAGGCTGATGAATTAAGGTATGAACTCAGAAAAGCTGAAAGAAAAATATTTAATTTAGAAAATGCCCTAAAATCAGCTTAATATCTTAAGAAATTTTAAGACTAAATAACTTAAGCCTTAATAAACTATTTCAGCAGGCCCCAGTCTTAACAATTGGTGAGGAAACCTAATACAACAATGTAAACTACAGGAGGCTCCAGGGTTTTTTTGTCTTTTGTTTAGTGCTTTATCCTCAGCACAAAATCAGGTGATCAGTAAGTATGTTCAGCAACAGCTGCAAATGAAAGATGAAGGTACAAAGTAAGTAACATCATGCAATGAAAAAAGCACAGTAATCCAAGGAATACAGGTTCTCACTGACTTTATACTAGTAGCAAGTGTGAACATAAGCAAGTCACTTTCATCTGAGCCAGCTTCCCTATCTACTAACCTAAGAGGAAACATCCTGCCTAAAGGGTTGGTTTAAGGATTAAAAAGATCTTTCATTGAGAATTTGAGGCAGGAGGATTGCTTAAGCCCCAGGAGTTTGAGTCCAGCCTGGGCAATTTGGCAAGACCCTGTCTGTTTTGAAAGGAAAAAAGAAAAAAACTTTCAAAAACTCTTCATCAAGTACCTACAATGCCCTTTTGCAAGAGGCTATAGATGTGAAAGTGTCCAGAAAGGTGTTGACACAATATAACAGTCTTTATGGCAGAGAACTAAAGTCGGCTATCAACCTGCTTCGAAGAGCAAAGAATAAATAGGGATTCTGACCAAAACCCAAGTTACAAATAAAAGCCCCATTTCATAAAGCTTGGATGACACAGCAAAGCAGTTAAGAGCACGGACTGGAGTCATTGTAACCTGGGTTTGAATTCTGATGTCTCCACCAACTAGCTGCTGCAATCTTAGGCAAATTAGTTAATATCCCTAACCCTCAATGTTCTTTGTGTAAGTGGGGAGATAAAAATAGCATTTATTTCACTGGGCTGTTATGAGTTAAATCCGTTAATGCATGTAAAGTGCCTAACAGAGTTTAGCATGCAGAAAGTACTCATATTTTGACCATAATTCATTAAATTGATTACAGCTTGATGGAATACAGTTCCAGTCAAGGAGGGGGGAAAAAACCCAATATGCACTAAGCATTTCAATATCTTATGCCTGGAGTTAGCCACTTGCACTTAATTCCCATAAAAAGCAAGAGAGGTTTTAGGCTAATCAGCAAGAATGCCAGGAGTCAAACATGCCCTGATTCCAAGGACCCTGCTCTTTCCACAGCGGGGAAGAGCTGCTCTAAACTGTCCCTGTCACCAACACCACTGTCTTCTCTGGATTTTTAGCACTTTCCATAGTCTTAACAACCACCCAGGAGATGGATCTTACTCCAACACTCTTCCTTCTGTAGACTGAAAGAACTGTCATTAAAAAAATCATTGATGTACCCCCAGCCTTCCCTGTGTTCCTGCCCACTGCTAACGCTCTGCTCTGGCACCACTGCTGCAGTGTGAGAGGAAAGTCTTAACAGCATGTGGACAGGTCCACGTCTAGTGGCACGTGGAAAGAGAGCCTCCTAAACAGCCTAACCCACACAACAAGACAGGGAAACTGCCAGTGGCTTCACACCCAAGAGCCACGGAAAATGACTTGTATCTACTGCTACCAGGACCTCACTGCTACGCTGAGACGCAGAATAACAGTTCCGATGAAAGCATCACAAGATACTGTAAAGCTGATGGATTCCAGCCAAAAGAACGACATCATATGTATACAAAATCTGCTATTTTTCCTGTCAGCAAGTCAGACTTATGGCTTTTCTATGTGCCACTCCTGCCACACAGAATAACTCATTTCCAACTATAGCAGCAATTCCAGGAATACCCCAGAACCGTAAGTGCTGCTTCATTTACAATAAACTAGGGATGATCAAATAATCAATGCCAGCTCAATGGTTTGGTGCTTCGCCCTGCTCCCAGCGAGCCTGCTTTCAGAGACAGTTTCTGATCAAAGTAAATATAGTACTTTGCTTAATTAAAGTAAGTGTCTTTCTAAAAGCCATATTGTACCAAGAGACTTTGCTACTTTTCCTTTATTTTTACTTTTTCTTCTTTTAAACTAATTACCACTAATACATCTATAATATTATTAAAGAGCACAGAATATAAGATTTAGTGAATCCATCCACATCCTCACCCCAGGGCCAAAGACTTGATGGCACAAATGGACATTCAAAACATGGGGGATGGGAAGAATGGCTTGTCTTCATAGTATGTGCTTTTTTTGGGGGGGGCGAGGGTCATGGACAGAGTCTCGCTCTGTCACCTAGGCTGGAATACAGTGGCACAATCATGGTTTACTGCAGCCTTGACCTCCTGGGCTCAACTGAACCTTCTGTCTCAGCCTCCCAAGAAGCTGGAATAACAGGCACATACCATCACATCCAGATAATTTCTGTTGTTGTTGTTTTTGGAGATGGGGTCTCACTGTGGTGCCCAGGGTGGTCTCATACTCCTAGGCTCAAGCAATCCTCCCATCTCAGCCTTCCAAACTGCTAAGATTACAGGCATGAGCCACCTCACCCAGCCACAATATGTGCTTTTTAATCATTTATCCCAAAAATACTTCTGAAGCACTTGTGCCATCATAATAAAACCTTGCATTAAATAGCACTTTATAGCTTAAAAAGGGCTTTCACATCTATAATCACAGTTTCACAGCCTCTTCACAAATGAGAAGACTCAACTAAGGCGTTCCCATGGTCAGCTGGCCAGTGAGAGGTGAGATAGGTCTCAAGCACACTTCTCAGCTTTAGCCTCACTGCCCTTTCCGTTTGCCACTCTGCCTTGGGCAAGGCGTGGGAGTTCAGAAGAATCCAAAGAAGTAATACAAATACATCTGAGCATGCCAAAAGTCTTACAGTCTTCTGACAGCTGGCAAGACTAACATATACACGGGAACCCCAGGGAAGAGGCTGTGAGGCTATGGTGAGAGACAGACAGTGAGAACCATGGGAGTCAATAAGAGAGGGCACAAGGGCCATGCTTTGGGCTGAGAGGGGATCAAGGAGAGATGAATTTGCTCCCAGTTTTCAGAACGGAGAAGGTTGAAAAAGAGAGAGGAAGAGTACGGCTGTTCTAAAAACAAATAAACAAACAAAAGGCCAGGAAGAAGAAAAATCACAAAGACAATTGTGCAGGAAAGAGTATGTAGACCAGGAAGAATCATGCAGGAAAAAGGCAGACAGCAAGGAAAGGAGAAAAGGGTACAAAGGGGACAGGGCTTATGTGCAAGCTTCTTCCCGCCAATCAGAAGAGGGCCAGGTTTCAGCCCAGATTCACTAGGATCTGCCTGGTCTTGAGCAAGCATCTTAACCTCTCTGAGCTCAAATCCTGCATAATGAAAAAGTACTGGATGCCCTCCAAAGTTCCTTATAGAAGCAGTGTTTCTCTCTATGGCCCCCTATACTTGGCCCCCTCAATCAAAAAACTGTAACCAGTTTTTATGTTCAGCTTTGAAATTGCTCTGCCAAACGAAGACTCCAATCTTAAACTGCTGGCAGAGCTCTCAGCGAACCCTATCTGCATAATGAGTAATGCACTTAGACTTTACCAAGGCGGCAGTAGCATCAGGGCAGAGCAGGATCGGCAGGTCACCACTGCTCTTCTGGAACCACTGTGCCACCTCTCACTCCTCCCCAGTCTGCCCCCGTTTCCACTAGCATTCAGCCAAGAATCCAGTTAGGGTTACACATACTGTCCGATATCCTAGGAACCTATGCTGATAGCCAGGCTTAAAACAGCTTTTCAGTCTTTTTTGATCATGATCCATAGTAAAATATATATTTCATAGTATATATGTGTGTATATGACATACAAGTTTCACGAAAAGATACTTAACCTTACTATGTGCCATTCCCTCTACCTTCTATTCTATATTTTCTTATATTTAATACATTTTTAAATGCTAAACAAGATCCACAAAACAGATTTCACAGCCCAGAAAAAACAGACTACAGTTTGAAAAACAGTTTCAAATGACCCAGTAAGATTGCTGCCAATCAAATTTACCTTTGTTTTTATTTCAGCAAATATAGGACAGTGGATATAAAACAGTGAGACGTTCCCCAGCTGAATATGAAACAGTGAAACATATTTCACCTCAAACTTCTTTGGTTACCAGAAGATCACTTCTCTTTTCCCACAGTGTGTAGCTTATGATGTTCCAATACAAACAGCTGGACTGAGACGCATACGATGCATATTCACAGTCTTCATTTCACAGTAAGTTTCTCCTCCCAGAAAGCTCTTCAGTTGGTTACCTCCTACAGCCATATAATGGTACCACAAAGATCTAGAAAATGCAGAAACTATACCCACAAAGCATAGAAGATCTATTTTTAAAATTCTGCCAAACCACTGTTCTTACGCATGACTTAGTCCCATAGTCCCAGGTGTCTAACTTCATGATCACATCTAGGGACGCTTCGTAGAACCTAAAGAATTCAAAATCTATTCTGTGTACCTTGCAACTGTGCAAAATTTTAAATGTATTTCTGGAAACAATGGTTGCAGTGAATGGAGTATCAGTGTATACCTATCAATGAGAACTACTCAAGGAGGGGGAAGCTATTCAAGTCTTGGAGATTTGGATGGTAGATGGTATCCTGAAATAGGTCAGGAATCTTTAATTATATTTCTCTACCAATTGATTGAAAGGTTAATCAGGTGCAGTTATTCTTTCTCAAGGTAAATGCTCCTTTTCTTACTCTGTACATAGGAAGGCAGTCTCAACAAGAAACTATTCTTGAAGCACAGTCCAGCGTATGTCTACATTCACAATTCTTTTACCAAATAGCCCTAACAAACAACACTTGAATTTAGCCAAACCGGCATCCATTTCAACATACCAAACTATTTAGTGGTGATGCCTCGTCTTTCATTCCACTTAATTTTTCTGTTGGTTTCCCTGCACAGAGTGGGGTACACTATAGGCACGGAGCTTCTTTTGTCTTTCCTTCCCAGGAATAAAAGTGTGGAAAAAGAAGACTGAAGGATAATTTGCAAGACTACTTAGCAATTAGTGGAGACAAATATTATGGTAGGATATAAATGACTAATTGGGCTAAATATAACTAGGAGAAATAACTCACTTGTTCCAGGACATCATTAATTAAGTAAAATGAACAAAAACGCGTTGTGTAAAGCCTGCAGTGCACAGCTCAGTGACAAGAAAAGAATACAAGAAAAGATATATTGCCAAAGAAGAATTAGCAACCCAAGCACAAAGCAAGGTAATAATACATGACTGACTGCCAAACACAGGACACACCCAACCAAGGGAAAAGAGCACGTCTGGAGAAGGTGTGACAGTGGGGCTGGTGTAGTGCGTATCATTAGATCCAGAAGACGGCAGGGAAAACCAGCATGGTGGGGTTGAACGTTCAGGCTCAGGAAAACGTTAGCCCTGCCACTTAGGAGCTGGCTTCAAATAATTTTTAACTTTCCATGACTGTTTTCTCATTTGCAAATAAGGATAATCGTAATCATTTTACAGGCTTGTTTTAAACTCTGGGAAAAATATACACATAAATATAGTAGGACAACTGGCTCACAGCAGGAATGCAATAGTATTACTACTACAAAGAAGGTGGGATGTGAACCCACCCAGGCCTTGGAAAGGGTCAGATACAAACAGGATGAAAACAGGAGCTGAGTGAGGGGAACATTCCAAACAAGGGAAACATGAAGAAATAACAAAAGAAGGAAAGGGGTCTGGCGTAGTGGCTCACGTCTGCAATCCCAGCACTTTGGGAGGCTAAGGAGGCAAATCACTTGAGGTCAAGAGTTCAAGACCAGTCTGGCCAATATGGTGAAACCCCATGTCTACTAAAAACACAAAAATTAGTCAGGTGTGGTGGTACGCACCTGTAGTCCCACTACTCAGGAGGCTGAGGCAGGGGAATCCCTTGAGCTGGAAGTGGCAGTTGGAGTGAGCTGAGATCACACCACTGCATTACAGCCTGGGCGACAGAGCAAGACTCCATCTCAAAAAAAAAAAAAAAAAAAAAAAAAAAAAAAAGAAGTAGAAGGAAAGCAGGAAGGTAAGATACTTGACTGGAGACTAAACAGGTTTGTGTAGTACTGAAAAAGATGAGGTAAGGAAGAAAACTGGGCCCAGACTACAAATGTCTCCCTAAAGAGTCTGGACTTCCCTAAAGGGATACCACCCAAGAAGAACCCAAATCCCCAGATGCATGTGAATTCCTCAGAAAGAGGAAAGTCCCCAGTATGTGAAGGTGTGCTACGTGGGGTGGGAGCACTCACACATAGGAGATGATGGGAAAGGCATGGGTACAGGACACCTGAAATTCAGCTGTGTAAAAATAAGATTCTTAATGAATCGGCTACTCCTTGATGGATATATAAGCACTGTACATTGAGACAGGACAATAAAAGTTAAGTGAGCAAAAGTTCAAATACTGCTACTGGTAAGAGTTAATTTGAATATTCATTTGAAGAATCTACACCTTCACCCTACCTCGCTGTACACATACACACAAAGAAAAAAAAATAAAATGAGAAGCTAGAGGTTTTCTTGTGTAAATCATGATGTGAATGAGTCAGAAAGAACTTTCCCAAAGCTTGTCTCCCTGGTTGGCATGTCTGGCTGGGACATCCACTAACAGCACTGAGGGAGTCAACATTCTGCTGCTGGTGATTCATCCTCCTCTGCCAGCACAGTCGGAGGGACCAGCGAGTTCATGAGGCTACCCCTGGGAGTCACTCTGAATTATTTTTGTAACATCTTGTCCTTGGATAAAAGGGAATACAGAGTCAGAAACCAGAGGCCAGGAGGCCATCTACTACTCAGTAGAGTTGTTTACACAGCTCTGTTCCTCTACTATCCAGAATTCAGTGTTCTGGATAACTGATAAACTTAAGGCACCTATGTTTCCAGGGATCTGAATACAACTGCACAAAAATCATGTTGGTTGAAATTCTACCTTCCTTGATTGATTCAGAAAACCCTATCAGACCTTCTCACGCATGACTTCAGACGACAAAGAGATTATTACAACCTAATTTTGACCAATTGTCATCTCTGTGATAATGTAGAATCAAGGGTGTGGGAGAACTTTGGTTAGCAAAATTTGCATAAAGAAGTTCCCTTCTACTGTCATCCAGTAAAACAGTCTTCAGGAGCTTGCATGAATGCTTTATCAGCTCACCAAGCTCTCTGATGTAGGTCCAGACAGGGGTACCCTATACGTTTCTGGGCCTGGCCAAAACTGTGCTTGTTCAGGGCATTTCAGCTGTATATACAGCTAATAATTAGCAGCAGAAATGTGGCACAAACCCAAATCTCATGGCTCTCACACTGCACCAAAATAAATATTGATGAAGGCACCTCTGCCTTTTTAGTCTTTCTCCAAATGAATTTTTAAAAAAGCAAAGTTGGCTAACTGCTCATGACCACTGACTAATATAAAAATCAAAAAACATAATTATATATTTTTTACAATTTATAAAGTACTGAAAGTGCTTTGATCTCAATCTTCACAATAATTTAAAGTGTCATTCCTCTTATTTTACTCATAAACAAACTAAAACTTAGAAACACTAAGTGACTTGTGAAAGATCACATGTATCTTATTACCTAGGACTCAATTCTAAAGTCATCAGATGGCAAAGGAAATGGAAACAACTAAAGAAAAAAGGACTTATAATCACAATGAAAGGTGAAATTTCAGTAAATTAAAACTGTTTATCTAGCCAGTAAAGTTGGTGTTATACTTCTTTTTAAATGTAAATATAAACCTGGATTAGGCAGATGCATAAATTACTGTCACCTATAAGCTATAGAGGACAACTATAAAAATTATTTAGGCTCATCATTAATGTGTACATTGAACATCATAAAAAGATATCACTGAAAAGCCAAAGTTCCCCTCCCTCCTCCCAGAGATAGTTACTATTCGGTTTTTGGTAAGGCTGAGCAACCCAAATCAAAAAATCTGAAGTCTGAAATGCTCTAAAATATGACTTTCTGACCACAAACATTTCTTGAAGGAAATGCTCATTGGAGGATTTTGAATTTTCAGATTTGGGATGCTCAACGGGTAAGCATAATGCTAATATTATAAAATCCCCCAGAAAACTGAAATCTGAAAAATGACTGGTCTCAAGCATTTCAGGTAAGGGACACTCATCTGTACAACTTTCCCTGAGGACAATTTGGCTCCACGTGCAATTTGGACTTGAAGATTCTCCTATGTTTTGACACAAGAACCTTAAAATATGGTAATGAAAAAATCAAATTGAAAAACAGCACCTATAGGATGATCCTAGCTATGAGGCATAGACACACACATGTAATCCTAAAGAAACAGTGACAAAATGGATGGGGAGGACATTACAAGGTGCTTGTGATATTAGTGGTTACTTCATTTTGCACACTTTTAAAGACTTTCTAAGTGTTCTGCAACGAACATGTGTTACTATGCTAATGAGGGGAGAAAAGTCATTCCCCCTGGGTCATATAGGAAATTAGGACTGGGAGTAAGAAATCAGGAGAGCCAATTCACTGCTCTACCTGCTGCAATGGCTCAAGATTGACTAGCAATCCAAAAGCTAGTTAGCCAACTTTGCTTTTTTAAAAATTCATTTGGAGAAAGACTAAAAAGGCAGAGGTGCCTTCATCAATATTTATTTTGGTGCAGTGTGGGAGCCCTGAGATTTGGGTTTGTGCCACATTTCTGCTGCTAATTATTAGCTGTATATACAGCTGAAATGCCCTGAACAAGCACAGTTTTGGCCAGGCCCAGAAACGTATAGGGTACCCCTGTCTGGACCTACATCAGAGAGCTTGTTGAGCTGATAAAGCAAAATGTAATTATTTGTCAATGACTGATAGAGATATTAAGTGCTATGACCTCAGAGGTCAAAGAGATCATTCTAGCATGGAATGATTCCAAAGGATTCATAAGTCAGATCTAAGAAGATAAAGAGAACAGATGAGCTCCATTTTAAGTGAAAAATAAAGGTGTAATTAAAGGTAACACATTAAATCACCAAGCCAGTTCTGGGGACAGCAAGCACAAGACTTAGGCATTTCATGAAGAGAAGTAGAAGACAAGACTTAGAAGACAGGCTGTGATGAGACTGAGATGAAGTGAGACAGTGAAGTGGACAGGGATCTTGGAGTTCTATGGACTGCTACCATAACCACCTGGGGAGCAAGCCCTAATTGTTCTAACTCTGTTGTCTCTATCCACTTATCTCCTAAATTACAGCAACAATCTGAAAGTTTCTGCCTTCATTCTCAATCTGCTTCTATTCCAAGTCTCTACAATGCAGCCAGTCCTATTTCTACATTACAAGTGTGGAAATCTCATGCTCTAAAACTCTTTTATTTCTTACTCTCTTAGGTAACATGGTTTACAAGGCTACTTATAATCAACCTCTCATGGCTCATCCCCACTTATGCCCTGAACTCCAAATGTACTGAGTTACTGCAGTTCCTGTAATCCAGCACGACTTTGTCCTCCAAGCCTTTGCTGTCCACACTTATCCTTCAGTTTCCAGCTCAGGAATTGTCTCCTCCATCAAGGTTTCTCTGACTTCTCCCGTTTCCCAAGTGGAGGCATCCGGAGAGTCCTGTGCTTACCTTTGGAGTAGCACTTACCATCCTGCTCCCTAACTGTCTGTAGAATCATCTGTCTTCACTGTCTTTGAGCTCCCTGAGGGCAGGGACTGCAGCTGTTATCTGGGTACATACAGCGCCAAATAACAATGCCTCAGGCATGACAGATATTCAATAAATGCCTGTGTAAGGAGCAAATGCTTAAGCAGGCCTTCTCTGACTATCCTCACCTCCTTCCAGAAGTACTCACCTAATGCTTGCAGACACCATAGACAAGGTGCATTTATAAAACTGTTTTATAATATTAAATGTGTAATTTATACATCTAACTGAATTATGGTGAACTATTTAACTTCTTGTTTTGTATTCTCTCCCATTGTGGTACCCACAAAGGAGCCCACATGCTTACTCTTCTTTCTAATGGAACACCATGCCTTGAGATTTCCCAGTGTGCAGAGAGTTGTGTAAGCCTGGAATGATAAAGAAAATCTAACACAGTATGTCAAGTCATGTCAGCCAGCAGGTGAAAAAACTCAAAAAACCAACCAGATGTTGGTTTCTGTTACAGAAGAATCACAGACAAATTGTGAACCAAAACACAGACAGTTTTTAAAGTATTCTCTTACTTCTAATTATATTGCCCCATAATGGCATCTAAATTTTTTAACTTATTTTTTATTTTTTATTTTTTTTTGAGATGGAGTTTCGCTCGTTACCCAGGCTGGAGTGCAATGGCGCGATCTCGGCTCACCGCAACCTCCGCCTCCTGGGTTCAGGCAATTCTCCTGCCTCAGCCTCCTGAGTTGCTGGGATTACAGGCACGTGCCACCATGCCCAGCTAATTTTTTGTAGTTTTAGTAGAGACGGGGTTTCACCATGTTGACCAGGATGGTCTCCATCTCTTGACCTCGTGATCCACCCGCCTCGGCCTCCCAAAGTGCTGGGATTACAGGCTTGAGCCACTGCGCCCGGCCTTTTAACTTATTTTTTAAAGTGCACAATTCAGTGGCTTTTAGTGTACTCATATAAGTATGCAACCATCATCACTATCTACTTCCAGAACATTTTCATCACCCCAAAAAGAAACCCCATGCCCCTCTCCATTCTCCCCTGCCGCAGTCTCTAGCAACCACTGGTCTATTTGCCTAGTCTAGACATTTCACAGAAACTGAGTCATATAATATGTGTGTCTGGCTTCTTTCACCTACAGAATGTCCTCAGGGTATCCGTGCTGTAGCATGTATCACCACTTCACCCCTTTTTGTGACCAAATAATACTCTACTGCATGGTGCATTTAAATTTTGTAAAACATCTTAGAGAAATGAAATAGGGATGGTGACACTCCTTAATCTTAAAAATCACTGTAGGAAGCCAAAATAATAGTATCAGGGTTTATTCTTTACCATAGTTTTCTCATTTAATCATTGTGAGGTCAGTGGAGTTTTCACTTCCTCAAATGAGGAAACTGAGGCACACAGAGATTACATAATTTGCCAAATGTCATTGTAGCTAATAAGCAACAAAACCAGGACTGATGTGTATTTTATGCCCTTTAGTGATCTTCTCAGCACCATCCATTTCTAGAACTACTTCATGGTCTCAAACAGCCTCCTCAGCACTAAAGGGAGTAAAGTCTTCAGTCCTGCCATTTTTGCCATAGATGTAAGACAGACAGCAGCATCACTCTGTCAATCCAAGAATAAAGGATAGAGGGCAATGTTTCAACCCCTCACTCATTCACTTGCTCTCTCAAAGAGTTGTTGAAAAACTCCTATGTACTATGCCCTGCACAAGTAGGGACACGGTGCCTTTACGTATGAACTCTTTTTCGTGTGTGTGTGCGTGTGTGTGTGTGTGTGTGTGTGTGTGTGTGTGTTGGCATGTGAAGATGGACGAGACCTGAGAACATTATATGATAATGGGAAGAAGGGCATTAAAGGTGAAGGTAAGGACAGGGAAAAGGATAAGCCTCTAGCCAAAAGTCAGAAGAGGGAAGTGAACGGGCACCAGACCCCAATAGGCAGGGGTGGCAGAGACAATGGCCATTGTCCTTCCTCTCTTTCAACAGTAATTTTTAGCTGTGCACAAGAATGCTCACAATAGTGACTACAATAGCTAGCCTTCTTTGCAGCAAGATACTGCTACATGAGTTAAGTTTTGGCCAACAGGATATAAGCTAAAGTACTGTGTGGCAGCTCCTGTCCTGGAGGCTACTATAGGGCTTTTGCCCCATTTTCTTAATTCCTTCTCCTATCTGCAGCCTGAAATATGGATGCTGCCAACATGGTTGGTGAGGACAAAGACCACACCCAAAAGATGGCATAATGTGAGCTGAAAGAGCTGAACTTCGTGAACAATCACCACATCAGCGTGGGCCACATTCCTCCAATGTTTTGTGCATGTGCCCAAATATACATCACATAAAATTTACCATTTTAATCATTTTTAAGGGTACAATTCAGTGGCATTAAGTACATTCACAATGTTGTACAACTATTACCACTATTCATTCATGTCTAGAAATACTTCATCATCCCAGACAGAAACTTGGTATCATTAAACAATAACTTTTCATTCCTTCCTCCCCTATAGTCCACGGTTACCTCTATTGTACTTTGTTTCTATGAATCTGACTGCTCTAGACACCTCATCTAAGTGAAATCACACAATATTTCCTTTAGGGTCCAACTTATTTCACTTAGCATAGTGTCTTCTAGGTTCATGTGTGTTGTGTGTTACAGCATGTGTCAGAACTTCATTCCTTTTTATAGACACCATTGTATGTATACATCACACTTTGTTTATCTGTTCATTGGTTGGTGCACACGGAGATTGTTTCCACCTTTTGGCTATTGTGAATGGAACAATAGCTCCTACTAGCTATTGCTGTTAGGAACTAGTAATGTACAAGTATCTGTTGAGTTCCAGTCTTTTGGGTGTACAACCATGAGTATAATTGGGAACCATAGGCTCATTCTATATTTTATTTTGGGAGAACTGCCATACTGTTCTCCACAACAATTGCACCATTTTACAGCCCCATCAGCAATGCAAAATGATTCCAATTTCTCCACACCTTCATCACTTCTTTTCCAGGTTTGTTGTTTTATTTTTTAAGTAACAGCATAGGGATTCCTCTAACTTTTATATAATAGCAAGAACTTTTGTTCTTAAGTCACTATCACTGTGGATTTTCAATCACATACAGCAGAGCTAGTCCTAACAAAAACAGAAGGACTTGTTCCCAGACTGGTGGTTAAAAGATAACTCTTCCATTATAGTATGAAAGAATAATGTAAGGATGGACATGAATACATCCAACTTGGTAAAAAATCTGTAAACTTTTTATTACCAGTTCCAAAACTCACCCTAGCTAGCACGTCAGCTGTAAAGAAAGCGGCCCTCGTGGCACGGGGAGAGAGAGAGAGGAGAGCAGAGACACAATGAAGTCTGGAAATGTGCAATTCTCTGAGCCTGTTCAAGGTGAGCTTCTAATACAAATGAGATAATGAAAGATACTAGGATTGGTGGGAGGACAGCAAGCCTACTGGATAAGTGCACAAGGTTTATTCACACACCTGGGTCCTAATTCTGGCTTTTCATTCAGGAGGTATGTCAATGTAGACATGTCCCTAAATCTCTGAGCCTTAGCTATTTTATCTATAAAAATGGGAATACTACTAGCTCTTATCTCTTAGGGCTGATAGCATCATAAAATCTTTGCCAGGCATAAAGGGACTATGTGGTTGCTGCAATGACTATAACTGAAAGACACCTCTTATCATGAAAGTTATGTTAACATAACCCAGCTGTGTTGTAATCCACACATCTGACACAGGGTCAGAAATCATGTCCAATATATCTTCGTCCTATAGATTATCACAATCGAGCTCTAATTTGGGACCTCTCCATGGTACATTCCATGCTCTTGGGAAATTTGTCAAGAGCAATGACTTGACTACAAGCTCCTTGAGAGCAAAAACAAGATCATTCTTCTCTGCAGCCTCAAGACATAGCTAGCTAAGTGCTCTGAACCTAACAGGTATTCATTCAGTAACATTTACTGAGACACTATTGTGTGTCAGGCACTATGCTAGGCACTATGGTTCTACTAAGGAACAAAACAGACAAGGTTCTTTAATATAGAAAGAAATATATATTTTTAAATATTGATTTAATGCATTAGAATCAGAAAATGTCACAGTCAGGTGTGACATTAGTAACTGATTAATTCAGTCAACCTGCTCATATTACATATGAGAACACAAACCAACAGAAGTAAATTATTGGGCTCAATTTAAAGGTACGAATTAAACTGGTATTCCCAAATTATGTTTTCTAGAACCTTGTACTTTTGTGCAATGATAATAACCGTTCTACACATATATCCTTCTAAAAAGCGAGAGAAGGAAAATGAGGGTCCATAGTGAAAATGCTGGAGAAACACTGGTTAAACAGAGTTAAACAATATTCTTAACAGCAAGCACTCTTAAGCCTTTCATATGTTAATAAGTGTAGTGAGTCTCCAACTTTCAAAAAATCATCGAACCAAGGGACTTCTTTTTAAATGGAATATACATTTGGAAAAGTCTCGATCAGATGTTCTCTGTGCTCTCTTTCATTTCTCAAATTCCATAGCTTTATCTGAGAGCATCAATTCCAGAAGACCTTTTTTCCTGGGTAGATGATTTAATATACCAGATTCTCTAGAAATTCTAAGGCATCCATTCACTCATTCACACATATTCATATTCCTCTCTCTCTCTCTCTCTCTCTCTCACACACACATACACACACACACGCCCCCTAAAATTGGATAAACACAAGCATGGGATAAAATCTAAGGTTTCAATATAATAAGATCAGACTAAAACAGTGTTCATAAAAGTGGGAGAGAATGAGCCATACCTTCAAGCAGGTATTCTAGAAGGTAATGCCTGGAAAAAGTTATATTTACCTATTACTCAACAACCCAAACACCTGGGGAAAATCCTTGCAATTCTGATAAAAAAAAAAGGAAGGTACAAAATAACCCAAAGAGGGAAAGAAAACAATGGTCACCTAGGGAACAGTGGAGGCTCCTTTCCCCAACTGCCTCCCAAATGATCTTCTGCCTTTATCTCAGCCTTCTTGTTTTTTCCCCTTTAACCCACTTGACTTTCCTGTTCTCATCCCACATCTTTTTGCAAGTCTTCTCTGGCAGCTGGCCACAGGGTCTTCCCAGAACAGGGCCCACAGTTCAGGAAACCCTGCCTCATCCCCAGTGTGAGGACAGTGATAGAGAAGGGGCAGAGCAGAGCGAGATGAGACAAGTTCAAACAGCTTACTAAAATCTGGGAACCCCAGCAGACATCTGTTCACAAAAGCAGACAATGTCAACTGTATCCAATTCACATTGTATGTGTGTGTTTGTGTGTGTGTGTGTGTGTGTGTGTGTGTACACAGACTTTTTTTTTTTTTATATACAAATATACGTATCTCTACATACGTCAAATATCAGTGTTAATCATTTTTTTGGGTATAAGAATACTGTTAAAGGTAATAGCTTATGGATTCCACTGCTATATATCTTTTTGGACTAATAAAGACAGAAATAATTGTATTGAACGCAGATATCACATGGCAGGCCCCCTGTAAAATTTCCCAAATACCCTCCCTGCCTTCACTCCCTTGAATTGCAGATTTATACATCTATACATTGGGAATGTCTGCCATATAACAAATTTGCACACACCTCACCAATCCCATAGAAAAGACTTTCAGAAGAAAATTCAAGCGAAAAAGTGATTTCTCCATGTAACCTCCCTTACTCCTATATTTATTCAGGCAATTAAGCACTAAGCAGTCTTTCGTGTGTGTTTATGTATGTGTATATATATATATCTCACATAATCCCTACAACCACCTAAAGGAGGAAAAGAGACCAGGTTCTAGCCTTCTCATTCTCAGAGGCCAGAGTGACCTCCACCACTTCTCAGTCTCCAAACGCCAGTGGCCCAAGGACTCAGGTCTCAATCTTCACTTTTTCTCTATCTCCTGAAATGATCTCACCCTGTTGCATGATTCAAATGACACATATACGCTAACAATGTTCAAATTTCTATCTCAGAACTCCAATCTCAAATATCCAACTACCCTGAGAGGCCAAGGGCAGGTGGATCACCTGCGGTCAGGAGTTCCAGACCAGCCTGACCAACATGGTGAAACCCTGTCTCTACTAAAACTACAAAATTAGCCGGGCGTGGTAGTGCATGCCTGTAATCCCAGCTACTTGGGAGGCTGAGGCAGGAGAATTGTTTTAATCTGGGAGGCAGGGGTTGCAATGAGCCAAGACTGTGCCATTGCTCTCTAGCCTGGGTGACACACTATCAACACACACCTCCTCCATCCTCCCCAGCGTTCACTCTCTCAGTAAATGCCAGTAGTCACCATGATGCAGGAGCAAAAACCCCCCAGTCAGTCAGTCTTGACATGTCTTTCTCTCACACCCCACATCTAAACCATCACCAATTCTATCTGCTTTAGCTTCAAAATATGTCCTATATCCCACAATTTCTTGCCACCTCCACTGCTACTACCCTATTCTCGGTCACTATCATTGTCTTAAGCTAAGCACCAAGAGGGGAGGGTTGTGTCTGCTTTGTTCTCTGTTGTGTCTGCAGTGTATGACAGACAAAGCTCAGTAAGTGGTGAATAAATACATAAATATTAACACAGAGAGGTGATATGACTCATAGAGTAAGTAAATGGCAAAAACCAGGTCTTGAACCCAGATCTCCAGAATCTAGGGAAGTACTATTTCTACTGTTTCACAGAATACCTTTTAAAGCTTTAAAGAGAAAAAGGAGGGGAGTATACTACTACCTTTCATGCCTGTGCTTGCTTTTGTTTTTCCTTTTATCACTATCTACCCACTAAACACACACCCTCAAAACTCCTTGTCCAGCAGACTTCTCCTCTAAACAGTGAGGAAATGCATACAAAAAAAGAGAATATTTATGGATCCAAAGTACAGTAAACTTTCCACTAACGCCTTTATAATTGGGTTTGTTTTGGTAAAATTGTATTTTGTAAAAAGAGAAGAGTACAGACTACAGGGAGGGGAACAGTTCAGATGCTTCCATAACCTAATTACAGTTTTGAAATGAAAACAGCACAACATGAGGTTGGGAGTGGGGCTGTTTCTAAGACGTGGAGATGTATGCATACATTCTATCTAAATATACTTATATATTCCTCCTGGCATCCCAAAAGAAGAAACAGCTGTTAGAAAATGAAAAGGCTGGGTTATGAAAGGTTTTGATTCTGAAAGAAAGAATAACACTGTTCTAGCACAATAAACTTCCGGGCTTTTCTCAGACCTACAGCAGAGCAGAATTCAGAAAAAGTGCTGGACCATTACAGGCTATGCCATAATAAATCCCTTCACCTCTCTGAGTCCCAGGTTCAATAAAAGCACACAAATAAAAAGTGTCTGGATACACAGCAGGGAACACCACACACTGGGGTCTATTGGAGGGTGAAGGGTGGAAGAAGGGAGAGAATCTGGAAAAATAACTAATGGGTGCTAGGCTAAATACCTGGGTAATGAAATAACTTGTACAACAAACACCTATGACGCAAGTTTACCTATATAACAAACCTGCACATGTACCCCTGAACTTAAAAAAATAAGATGTGTTATGAGTGTACCCTCAGCCCTGACATGCCAGATCTCCCTAATTTTATAGGTGGAACTCCTGAAAGGACACAACACTTACCTCCAAGTTTAATAAAACATATATACCCCTGAAATGCACAGGTCTCTTTACTACCAAGTAATAAGGACTACTAAAAAGCAAAGTAGACCCAGCTCACAACAAAATTGTATTCACTGATTGAAATACGGTTATGACTCTTACTGTTATTCTCACTAGCCTAAATCCTTCTAAATCATATTTTTCCAACATGGAACTTGAGACATGCTCAAAAGTGTGTACAGCATTGTACCATCCGTCCAAAAATGAAACTTGTCAAGAAAAAAAGTGACAAAGTAGACTACCGACCTCCTTAACAGAACGTTTCAGACACTTTAGGAATACCCATTTATCTCTAAGTAGTATTGGTAATATAAAGAGAAGTCAAGTCAGTACTGAGTCAGTACTGCTCAGGTTAAAACTTTAATGCACTAATCACAAATAATTCTTATCAAATTCTTAAACATTAAACCTCTGTTAAGCTATATATATGGCTAGTTTTTCTGGTCTTTACTCTCATGGCAGTGACCCTCTCAAAATAATGCATCTATTTGGCTCTATCCTTATTCATCTCAACATGATATGAGACTCTCTACTGAGCTACCATTTCAAAGTTTATTTTTTTAAATGTATTCTGCTGTGCAGCTTTCAACATGTTTAGGCAAGCCTTCCTTCTCATTTGTTCCAATTAGTAAAAGTTTTAGTATGCAGATTGAAAAAAAAATTTAATTATGTTTTGCTTAAATTAGTGCATTTGGAAGAAGGTCCCAAAAACCCCAGAGCAGAAGCAGGTAGTTAAGGCTCCACCTTGCCTAGTCTTCAGGTTTTTATTCCTTTTACTAGTAAAATAGTATTTGAATAATCTTAATCAGATGTTCAAACTGCTGTATTTCAAGCTTGCTAAAATGGAAGCATATGCCCACAATCTTAAGAATATATTGTGTATGTTCATGGCAAACATACACACACGCCCCTTTTTAAAATAAATATTCAGTGCACACTGTATTTACAAACATTACTTTTATGCATAGGAGAAACTGTATAATTAGAGGCAGTCTCTCCAGCCCAGAAAGCAAGCAAGTACTAAATTCCCAGACCAGGTACTAGGTCTCACAAAACTCTATCATCAAAAAGCCCAGATCCACGAAAATACTACTGGCAATATAACAGACACAGATAAGTGGTTGCTGAGTGAATGAATAAATGAATGAATGAATGAGTGAATGAATGAACTAATTTTAAAAAGACAAGAACTAAGATTCTACTGCTACTGCTATCTAGCATTATGCTAGCTATCTGCCACATTTCTACTTCTCCTTCCTACCAAACTATCTGGACGCAACATAAGGCATTCCAATCAAATGTGATGTTCTCTTTTGTCTCCAAATTACTACTTGGTATTTAATGGTGTATCTCTTTTCCTAGTTTTTGGGAAGCTTGTTAGCCGTGGTTGCTGCTCACAAGAGCTCCTGACAAGGAAGCTGGCACATGCACCCCACCTGGGCTGAGGTGAAAGAGGGTCTCGGAGGCAAGCACAGCTGAAAGCAGGAAGGGGGGAAGTAGTGTTTAGTAGAGGGGAGAAGGATGGCATGGAAAGGAAACTGGTTTGTGATCAAAAGTTTTAAGATGGAGGGAAGAAGAGGACAAGACAAGGTAAAAAGAGTAGCTAAGAAAAATGACAAAGAAATAGAAATGGAAGGAGAGAAAGGGTCACAAGAATTACCCAGAGAAAAGAAAACAGATCTAGGCTGGGCACAGTGGCTCTCATTTTGGTAATCCCAGCACTTTGGAAGGATGAGGCAAGAGGATCGCTTGAGGCCAGGAGTTCAAGACCAGCCTGGGCAACATAGTGAAACCCTGTATCTACAAAAAAAAAAATTAGCCAGATGTGGTGGCACACGTCTGTAGTCCCAGCTACTTGGGAGGCTGAAGTGGGAGGATCACCCAAGCCTGGGAGGTCGAGGCTGCAATGAACTGTGACAGCACGCTGCACTCCATCCTGGGCAACAGTGAGACCATCACAACAAAAATAAGATAGGGTCTCAAAAAAATAAGATAGGAGCTTGCTCTTATCTCCACTTGCATACACTAAGTGTTATCAATCATTTGTCCAAGAGCTTTAATAGGCAACATATGGAGGTAATTTGTTCTCTTTAGCCCTGTTCTGCTGGGAGGTGACCTCCTCAGTAGGATGGTATAGCACAGTATACTCTTTATTGACTCTCAGGCAGTATAGGTCTCCGTATCACAATGTGCCTTCTAAATTTCAAACAATTTCATGAAAATAATGTCGAAACTATGATATCATCTTTATATTTGTTATTTATTTAATCTCTACCTTAATCCACAAGATTCCAAGGCAGTTTATAAGAACACATGGAATAAAACAGAAACATATATTTTTAAAATCCAGGACTAAGGAGATTATAACATGGAACAAAAAGTCAAGGCTAGTGGAAAGTTGTTTGTCAGCTACTGCTTTCCACATAGACATTAAGGATGGGCCACAAACTTGGCTTTGAGTTTTCTAGGGGTCAAAAACACGTGGGAAAGAAACATGATCAATGCATCGCTCTCAATGTCAAAAAAAGGAAAAGAAAATGTTATTTGAAGAAAAGTTTTTCTGATGGTAGTTCTTAAATTTTTCTGGGGAAAGAGGGAGCATTTGAAATTTCATCTAGAGCTTTTGTAGTCCTCCCAATTACTTTGGAGAGTTATGTTGTACTTAGAAATATCAACATAAGGGCCAGGCACAGTAGCTCACGCCTGGAATCGCAGCACTTTGGAGGCTGAGGTGGGCTGATCACTTGAGGTCAGGAGCCTGGCAAACATGGTGAAACCCCATCTCTACTAAAAATACAAAAATTAGCCAGGCATGGTGGCGAGTGCCTGTAATCCCAGCTACTCAGGAGCTGAGGCAGAAGAACAGTTTGAACCTGGGAGGCGGAGGTTGCAGTGAGTCAGGATGGTGCCATTGCACTCCAGCCTGGGTAACAGAGCTAGACAAGAAAGAAAAAAGAAAGAAAAGAAAAGAAAAAGGAAGGAAGGAAGGAAGGA
>NW_016107450.1:612901-643631 GCF_001604975.1 Cebus imitator | reverse complement strand
AGAAAAGAAAAAAGAAAAGAAAAAAGAAAAGAAAAAAAAGAAAAGAAGAGAAAGAGAAAGAGAAAGAGAAAGAGAAAGAGAAAGAGAAAGAGAAAGAGAAAGAGAAAGAGAAAGAGAACGAGAAAGAGAAAGAGAAAGAGAAAGAGAAAGAGAAAGAGAAAGAGAAAGAGAAAGAGAAAGAAAGAAAGATCAACATAGGGTATATAGATTCCAAAAAAAAAAACAAGTCAGAACATGAGCCTACAAACTGTACTCTTCATTTTTAGTGTTCTTTCACAAAGCCATTTCCCCGTAGGGTTCCTCTGTCCTCTGCCTGCACATGGAATTTACTTTCTTAAAACGCACCAACCAAAATGGGCAATTAAAGTGTTTAAAATGCTAACACCATGATAAACAAGAAAATTGTTCAGGAGTGAAGAAACAAAAACAATTATTATCTACTGACCAATGTATTTGGAGAGGTGAAATTTACATAAAATCGAAGAAAATTACCAGAAAGCATCTAGGAAATGCTTGATTATTTGTTGAGGGGTGGGGCCACAGGAATGAGGCCAAAAAACCTTCCTACTTTGAAAGATTAAGACTAAACAATGGATGGGTGTTATGAGTACAGGGTGACCATATCGGCCAAACTGGGACACTTGAGAGTAAGAGTGTGCTATCAATAATCACAATCAACAACAGACGTAAACTGGGGCCGCCCCATGCAAACAGGGACATATGGTCACTCTCTGTGTTCATGACGGCTTTACATTCCTATCACATACATTTCGTCATTACACCCCCAACAATATCATGTAGGACAGAGGCCAATAACATTGTCCCCGTTTTACAGATAAGAAAATACCTGCCAAAAAGATGAGTGAAGTAACTAACTCAGATTTGCAAAGAGAAATATCTGAGCTGAGACTCTACACAGGTCTACTGACTCCTAACCCAATTCCCTTCTGTTAAATTACCTGAGTAATGACCTGGACCCAGTCAAGTATCGATGATGTACACCTAGTTAAGTTCTTTCTCTTTCCAGTAACAGCAATAAAAGTCGAAAACATTTTCCAATGTCAGGAGAAAATACCTACCTTTGAGTTTTAAATGCAAGCATAGCTAGGTTCATATTTTTTGAGTATTTTACATTTCTAACAGGACTAAGTTCTTGATTTCACAACTTTGTTATTTCATTTGAAATGTTCTAAATATAGGCAAGGATCCTAGACAACAACCACATAGATCCATGACAGGCTTAAATTCAAAACTCTCATGAAATTTAACTCCATTAATTAAGGCTGTCTATTTCATACACTAACAATAATCTTTCACTGTTTTCTGACCCCTATGTCATCACCTACCTTACATTAAGTAGCAAATGATTATGAAATGTTTTATAGTATTAGGTAATTAATGGTCACTCCATCGAGTAATTCTCAAATCCAGCTGTATATCAAAATTATCTGGGAGCATTTAAGAAACGCACGAATTCTAATGTTTACCCTACATCAGTGTCTCCAAGGCTGGAACCCAGAGTAGACAATTTTTGAACTCTCCAGGTGATTCTGAGGCCCATTTGTTCTAATACCAACCCAAATCCGACCCAGCCAAGACTTCCAAGGTAGACACAACTAACCACTGATTCACTAGCAACCACAATTATGTCATTCTACTCTCTCCTCTGCAACCCACACATGATTTCTTCTTACTAATTTTCTTTTTCCATCCTCTACAGTGCAGTAGCATCCTGCATTGACAGGCAGTTAAGGGCACGCACATTGCAATCAGAAAGCTGTGGGGCAAATCCTAGTCACTCCTCCCAAGACCATAACCAACGTCTTCTCAACTAGTCTGTGTCAAAAGATAGTAATGGTCACGATCACACCACGAATAATAAAAGCTAATATTTGCTAAGCACTTACTATGCCACTAACAATGCTAATCACTCTGCATGAATTATCTCAATTGCCACATTAACCCTGAAAAGCAGGACAGTTTTCATCCCCATTTTACCTTCTGGGAGAACTTTCCCAAGGTCATACTGCTGGGAAGTAGCAGAGCAAGAACACAGAAAGGTCCATTTCTGATACCTAAACTACTCCTTGTAAAAGTACTTCTGAAAGGAATCAGCAGTCCTTCTGGAAAATGAAACATTTAGGCTGTGAAGATGCATCAAAGGTAACTTTTCCAATGGGTAATTTGGGGCTTTGCTGATTGGCTGGTTAGAGAGAAATTGGATCCAATGTTTCAAACACAACTTCACATCCCAAATATTTCTTACTCTCTAGCTGTCCCACTGGATAAGGTAAAATATACTTCCACTTAGATGTGTTTGATTGGTAGGGTGGCCATATACATATAAAAAGTATATATAATTTTTTTTGAGACAGGGTCTCGCTCTGTCACCCAGGCTGGAGTGCAGTGGCACGATCTTGGCTCACTGCAATCTTGGTCTCCCGGGCTCAAGCAATCCTCCCACCTCAATGTCTGGAATAGCTGAGACTACAGGCGCACACACCACCATGCCTAATTTTTGTATTTTTTTGTAGAGACAGAGTCTCGCCTTATTGCACAGGCTGGGGTGGCCATATAATTTACTGTACAAACTAGGAGGTATTAAAAATATCAGGAACTATTCATAATTATGCTGGGAAAATAGAAATAGGCATATAGTGGAACATATGTTCACCCTACTGATGGCAGAATTCAGACAATAAAGGTAAGTGAACTGCCATGAACTCACTCAACACCATGGCTCAATTTCACGCAATAAATAATTTTTGTGTGCCTACCATGTGCCAGCTTCTATGCTAGAAATTGGTCATACAATGATAATAATGCCTATCAACCAGACACTAATAGAACTGACTAATCATTCAACAGTTACAATATAGTAAGTTTTGTATTAAGGTGAAAAATCAAACTGCAGAATAATACATATGGCAAGATTCCATTTGGGAGGGAGGGAAGGAGGAAGGGAGGGAGGAAGGACAGACAAACTGTATTGAAAGGAAGTGTGTAGGAGCAAAAATAATCCTCTAACTCTATATAAAGGTGGATCAGGTGAGGTTTCACAGAAGAGAATGTCCTGGGGCTGGGATTTGCAGAAAAATAGATATTAAATAAGAGAAACGGTGGGACTGGAGACAGTACATTTCAGACAGAAATAAGAGCATGTGTATCGGCAGAAGTTTGAGAGCATGTAGAGATCCTTTCATGAAGTGCAGGCTAGTGCACTGGAGGGTGGATTGGGGGTGGGTGGCCAGATACAGGGCTACAGCAGTGGGGAGAGGCAGACCTGGGCAACCCTCTACACCATGCTGAATCGCCAGGACTCTACAATGAAGATTAGAGGAGACCAATGAATGTTGACTTTGAGAAAGACCAATGTCAAGTCATTTTGAGAGCAGCAGACAGAAGGCAGAGACCAGCAGTTTGGAAGCAACTGCAATGGTCCAAATAAAAGATGATGTTAAACCAAACATTTATGAATCCCCTCCCTCAGACAAGAGGACAGGTAATAGGGATTCAAAAAT
Source organism: Cebus imitator (assembly GCF_001604975.1). Taxonomy (NCBI): domain Eukaryota; kingdom Metazoa; phylum Chordata; class Mammalia; order Primates; family Cebidae; genus Cebus; species Cebus imitator. The sequence continues at coordinate 640,110 of NW_016107450.1, read as the reverse complement.
AAACAGGATCTACTCACTACCTTATGGAAAGTGAGGTTTAAAAGAGACAGATATGGGAACCAATTTAATATGGAATAATGAGCAGAGATGCTTTAAATAAAGGGTTTAATTTAAACAATGGAATGTTTGACTTTAAGCACTTCAAGAATTGCTAAAGAAAAAGCTAACACAAAGTTTAGAGGTTGTAAAGTCCCGAAACAATGAAGTAAACAGCTGAGGAGAAAACAACCTTTCTGAGACAGAACTATCCAAGGCTGACCTCTTTTATCAAGTGGTTGTAAGGATAACTGGGAAATACCTGGGCAAATGTTTGGTTTTGTTTGGTTTGGTTTTTGTGAGACAGTCTCCTTCTGTCATCCAGGATTGAGTGCAGTGGCACGATCTTGGCTTCCCGGGTTGAGTCACAGGAATTGGAAGGAAGCTCCAGTAACTGGGATAAAGTAAGAGCTGGGGAAAGGTGTTTGAGAAAAAGAATCCCCTGGGCCACTCCTTCGCCCCAGCAAAAGTCTAGACCAGCACTGTCCAATAAAACAGTCCACAATAATGGAAACGCTCTGAATCTGTGCTGGGTCCAGTACAGCAGCCAGGCACCTAAAAGATGGCTAGTACAACTGAGAAAATGACTTCTTAATTTTATTCAATGTTAATTTAAATTTAAGTGGTTACCATGTGGCTAGTGACTATTCTATTATAAGGAAACACAGGTCTAGAGGTTTAGTTTCTGGAAAGGATAAGACAAGGGTCCTGTGACTAGAGATGCCAGAAAAAGCATGGGAACCTCTGGGCATGCAGAAAGATGGCATCTGCACATGTGCTGAGTGCTGGGGGTCAGGATGCTACAGCCTTCACCCGCTTCCCTGCAGCTCCAGAAATGTTGGCAGAGAGAGACTGGAATATTGTCTTCTGAGGAACATGACCATGTCACCAGGACCGACCTAAAGACACAGAGGCTGGGCGTTCCCCAATTAATGGCTTACTCTTAGTGATGTTCAAAGTTCACCAGCCCCAGGCACATGCTCAGCCTTCCTCCAAGTTTAATCATAAACAGGCAAGATAAACAAATGTCTAAGGAAAGCCTCTAATGCAGATATGGAGACAAAAAAAAGCAACTCAGTGAAAACATTACACAGAGAGAAAACTTTAAAAATTAGTATCTTCAGAAAGATAAAAGAATATTTTTTATTTAGGAATCAGGAATAAAATGTTTCTTTTTTAAAGTAACATTTCCAAGAAGAAAAGAGCTCTTGAATATTAAAAAGATAATAACAGAAATGAAAACACAGCTGGGAAAGGACCCTATGGAGCTTTTTAGGTTGATAGAAATGTTCTATATTTTGTTTAGGGTGTTAAGTGCACAAGTGTATAAGACTGTCAAAACTAAGCAAAGAAAACACTTAGGACTGGTACGCTTCGCTGTAGGTAAACAACATCTTAATTTTCAAAGCTAGAAAGGTTGGAAGATAAGGTTTAGGAAAGGCCAGGCGTGGAGGCTCATGCCCGTAATTCCAGCACACTGGGAGGCCAAGGCAGGCCAATCTCTTGAGATCAGGGGTTCAAGACCAACCTGAACAACATGGTGAAACCATGTCTCTACTAAAAATACAAAAATTAGCTGGCCGTGGTGGCAGGCGCCTGTAGTCCCAGCTACTCAGGAGGCTGAGGTGGGACAATCGCTTGATCCAGGAGACAGAGGCTGCAGTGAGCCGAGCCCACACCACTAAACTCCAGCCTAGGCAACAGAGTGAGACCCTAATAGGTAAAAGAACAGTTTGAAAATAGGAGAAAAAAGATAAGAAAATTAAAAGGGGCAATCCAGAGAGTTACACATCTGAATTCTTAAAGAAAAGACAGAGAAAGTGGAGGGGAGAAAATCATCAATAAAACTATGAAAGATTTCCCAGAACCAAAGGCTACCCAGTTGCCAGGTTAGAAAGGCCCACCAAAACAATGGAGAAAAGACCTGTTTTGGGCATTCCTGGGAAATTTCAGAACATTGGAAACAAAGGTCTATAAGCTTCCAAAAGAGAATAAAACAGGCCACATTCAAAATATCAAAGATTGAGAATACCCTCAGGCTTTTTAAAAGCTGCACTGAAGAAAAAGACAATCCACCCAATGCCTTCAAAATTCTTAAGGGAAACAACTTCCAACCCAAAAGTCTATAACCAGTCAAATTATCAACAAAGTGTGAAGGAAGAATCAACAAATATTTACACATCAAAGATCTCAAAAAATATACTGTTATGCATCCTTCTGAAGCTAAGAGAAGACAGGCTCCAACACAGGAAATAAAGATTAAACAAAGAGGAAGTGAAGGGAATTCCCAGGGGCACAGAACAGAGTCTTCTCAGCACGAGAGCTGTGGCCAGCCTTAGAGGATAATCACCAGTCCCCACATGAGCAGGCCAACTCAAGAGATACTTACGTTGAGGGCTGTCACTGGCAAGATCCCCATAGACTGCATGGAGGGCAGAATTCCTGGGTGAGCCTGAACCAAACTTCTAGAGGAATTTGGTTTTTCTTAATCATGCACTGATGAAGTTCCTGCTCCACCGCCCCCCTACCCCCTGCCCCGTGTCATGCTGCCTGAATCAGCAGACTATTTCACCCCACAGAAATATTCCATGTGGCCTACTCTGGAGAGATGGATATAAGCCAGGGTGGAGCAGCCCATTCCCCTTGACTCTACTCCTCCCAGGCTCCCAACAGCTGGGCCCACTGCAGTCCTCCAGGCACACTCAACTATGAGAAGCCCTGTTTCCCATAATTCATTCATGATCTTTTCCACTGACTTTCCCAAAAGGGTGCCTGCAACCTGTCAACTCTGGATCCAGACTTGACCCAGAATTTCTGTTCAGATCCACGGGTAATGAATTCAATTACAGGCTATGAAGCTCTTCTGGGAGCCTTCATCTAGAGATGGCATCACTGCCCTTTCCTTATATACCTAGGTCTATACTTGCGTTGGGAACATATACACTGGTAGGAGGGAATGATTAATACCAAAGTGGGGGTGACTGTTATACCTGGGGTACCAGGTGATTTGTAAGATCCCAGTAATGTTCTCTTTCTTAACCTGAATGGTGGATACAGAGGTATTTTTCTCTACCCATAACGGTTTATATAGTCCTCTCTATGTTGACACATTTTTCAATTTAAAAAGTCCCCTCCATGGAAAGTTAAATATATTTAAACACCCAAAGGAGATACTCATTACTTTTCATATACCTTATTCTGAGATACTATTTAGTCAAGGGCCTGGTAGCTAGGCTAGTTCTCTCCTTCTAAATCAGAGGCCTTTGCTGAAAACATGCTCCACCAGGTTCTTGGCCAGGCCAAGAAGGAGATGAGTTTGAGCCCCGTCTTTGTAGTTAACGGAGCTAGAGGTACCGGAGCAGCAGTATATGTCCTGCATCTGGCATTTCAATCCAGATGTTAGTTGGGCCAGAAAGAATGACCAGGGCCCTGAACAAACTGGGTTCCAATGAGCAATACAAGTTCCACTCAGTGAATGTGGAGTGCACTTTCTTCAACTGAAGAAAGAAGGTCCAGATTTCTAAATGAAATGTTTCATTATAGGCCAGGCACGGTGGCTCACACCTGTAATCCCAGCACTTTGGGAGGCCGAGGCGGGCGGATCACGAAGTCAAGAGATCGAGAACACCAACACATGGTGAAACCCTAGGCACCAACATGGTGAAACCCTGTCTCTACAAAAATACAAAAATTAGCTGGGCGTGCGCGCACCTGTAGTCCCAGCTACTCAGGAGGCTGAGGCAGGAGAATCGCTTGAACCCAGGAGGCAGAGGTTGCAGTGAGCCGAGATCACACCACTGCACTCCAGCCTGGCCACAGAGCGAGACTCGGTCTCAAAAAAAAAAAAAATTAAGAAAGAAAGAAATGTTTCATTATAAAGCTGCTTAGAATGAAGATCTTCCAGAAGCTATCCGCACAATTTTCCACTTAACTAGGAAATATTTCTCCTTTAGATACATGAAATTACATGAAATCATGTTGATACAATGTATTAGAGATTACACTGATTAATAAATAATTGAAACTTGAAAAAAAGTCATTTACCTTATCTTCTCCCGTAATCAAATACTGTGGTTCTTTAAACACCATCTTGAATGGCAGCAATTTTCTAAAGTTCTACCTAGGTAATAATCCCTTCGACTTTCATTTGCCAATTGACACCATTATTTACTAGCAATGTACGTCTCCTTAACTAGGTTGAAAACAGAAATGAACAAAAGCATGACTTTTCCTAATGAGTCTTTCCATTAGCTACTATAAAAACAATAATGGTCCTAAGTCAAATGGGGTGGGTCCTAAGTCAAATGGTAGTGACAGACACACTACATCATCTCAGGACAGAGTTGGGTTCTTGGACGAGGTCCTTCCATCACTCTATGCCTTCCCACCTCCAGCACCTGCTAAGAACAGGGACTGGCACAGAGTAAGAACTAAACTGTTTCTTGATAAATAATAAATGACATCAGAAGAAAACAGTGCTAAGAATCAAGTGACAAATATGACCCAAGTAATTAATGAAAAAGTAGCTCCCTAGAGAAAGGTAAAAATCACTGTGATCATTTCTGGTTAAATGAATCAAACAAAATTTTTAAGTATAAAGAGGAGGTGTGGTATTAAGGATAATCCTTGAAAATTATTTCCAAATCTGAAACTGATGGAAACAGGGAAAACTGGCTTACACAAAAAGAATTGTAATTTAAATGGCATAAACAGGACAGGTGCGATGGCGCACATCTGTAATCCTAGCACTTTGAGAGACCAAGGCAGGTGAATCACTTGAGCCCTGGAGTTTGAGACCAGCCTGGGCAACATGGAAAGACCCCATCTTTACAAAAAACATAAAAATTAGCTGGATGTGGTGGCATGTGCCTGTAGTCCCAGTTACTTGGGAGGCTGAGAATTACACAAGAATTGCTTGAGCCCAGGAAACAGAGATTGCATTGAGCCGAGATCATGGGCAACAGAGCAAGACTCTGTCTCAAAATAAAATAAATGAAGTAAATACTGGCAGTGGAAAATTTCTCATCCAGCACAGTGACTGACTCTAGGCAGAGCGTATCTCCCTGTCAACAGCATGACATAGACTGAATCAGTTCTAACCCTGCCTCTGCCGGAATCTAACTCTGGCCTTGGACAATTCGAGGAACCCTTCTGGCCCTCAGTTTTGCCCACTGTAAAACAGGCAGGCAAAATAAATGACCATGAAGCTCCCTGAAGGCCAACAGGGCTGTAGGAGTCCATATATTCCTGCTTGCTGATTCACCGTCTGAGTTAAGCATTAAAGCAGTACACAGGGACACGTCCAGTGCAAAACTATCTCTCATATCCTACTGGTAGAGAAAATAAGAGACACAGTTTCCAATTCGGGTGCTTCTGTTCAGTCTAAGTTCTAAAAGCTTTTTATAAATGCTATGCTTTAAGACAGTTAAATGTATTTAGTGACTTTTAACCTGAAAACTGCTAAAAGCCAAGGAAAATAATGTAAGTTGAACTCATGCCCATTTCTATTATAATTCCATTTTTTAAAGTAACTCATAAGTGTGCATGACTCACACATTTGAATATGAGATATTCCTTTATCATTTCATCTTCTATGCCAGTAATCCCACATTACAGAGTGCCAAAGCCCTTTTAATAAATGTAGCATATGTTTCTACCACACTCCAAAATCCAGCACAAGACTGCTGCATTAGGAAAAAATATATAAGTGAGGATTTCTGGGCTTTGGATCATAGGACCCCAAGTCAGTTGACAAAAACATGACTCCCTCACCTCTCCCTTTCTGCACAGCACCTACACTACTGATAACTGAATGCATGACAACTATTCTTCAGGCTCATACAGCCCTTTGAAGTGTACAAAGCACTTTCACTCTATTAACTGATTTCCAGTGACTTAGTAGGGTGTGTAGGGAAGATGTTACCGCCTCCATTTTACAGACGAAGAAACAGAGATTCAGAAAATTTAAGTGACTTGCATAAGGTTATGCAGCTAGCAAGTGGCTGAACTGAGACCAGCACTCAGGTCATCTAAAACTAAAACCTGAGCTCTTCTCACCAAATTGGTTTATAACCTAAGGATAAGAAAGTAAGTGGCTGAAATAAAAACTTTTGCAAATTTTTGTGATTATACTATTGTGAGGAGATCAACCTTCTATAAACACTGTAGCTTCTCTATTTCCTTCTTAGTCCCTTTGTATGGTGGGTTGCTAGAGTGAGACAGCTTACCCATTTGGACTTGACTCCAGATATACCTCCTTTCCATTTCCAACCAAGAAAATAATTCTTGAACTCTGTCCTTGGAACATGAAATACCAACTATAACATGACTTGAGTCAACAACGGTAAAGAGAGATTAAGTAACTGGCCGCAAATCACAGAGTTGCACAGGCGGAGTAGATCAGCATGGGGACTTCAATCCTTACAGATACACATTCAGACATTCTATCATCCCTTCTGAGACACAGGTCTTTCAGCAATTCTTTCAGTGACGAAAATTGCATAAGCAGCCTATGGTGCTATTAGTTTCCTCACTTGATTGTTTTTAAGAAAAAAAAAAAAAAACCACTATTAAATGGCCTTTCCAGTTAGTTACTTTAGAACAACTAACCAGACCATCTATTGCACCCTGTATAAATAAAAATAAGGTGGGGTTTTTTTTTTTTTTTTTTTTTGCATTGATCTGACAATTTCATTGGCAGCTAAAACTAACTACACAATAGTTGGAGGTAGGGAGAATCACTGTCTCTTTACCTTTAATTATACAATAGGGGCTGGAATTCCCTGTCAGTTTATTCATCCAAGCTTACAAGAATTCATAATGTGGGAATTTCCAAAGCCAGTCAAACATGAGGAGTACAAATGTCACGTACCTAGACTTCTCAGTTTACAAACACATTTTTTTAAAGCTGACTAGTAACAATATAAAAATCTTCCTCCCCTTTACCACTTCAAACATTTAGCATGATTTAGGTTTTTGGTTAACCATGCTTGTCAAATGCTTTAAGGTGCTAAATTACTAACTGGGCTGGAACTTTCTAACCATACATCATTTAAATACAATCATAAATTACATATCAAAAACTTAAATCTCCAAGTCTCCAAATGAGACCTGCTTTATAATCTGAATAGAAAATAGTTGGTAAGTAAACAAGCTAATCATGATCCCCATCTCTAGAGTTAAAAAAAAAAAAAAAAGACCATAAGGAGTGGCTTTGACATCAGTCAAACTTGAGTTTAAATCCTGGCTATGCCACTCACGAGTTGTGTGTGGTCCTGTGCACTTGAGCTTCTGAGCCTTAAATTTCTGCATCTCTAGTATCAATTCACTCCGCTGTCAAGGAACAACCACAGTAAAAATCACACATTAGGTACTAAATGAAAGATACTTATTAGCGACTATAAATGTAAATTTGGAATACAAGCCAAGTGACTCTGTGGATAATAACAACGTAGAAAGTTGGGGTAGGAAGCAATTGCAGGTTCTTTCTATTAATATCCTACTTTCTACCCTTTAAGTCCCATCCCAATCCAACCTCCTCCTCTATTACCTGCTCCATCAACTCCAGCCTACAGTGACTGACACACAACATAATTAGCCCTTCATTAAACATTTTATTCTGTTTCTGAGATCACTACTTGCTGGTCCAAACACCTATCTGTTTAAGAATACCTTAAGCAGAAAGGGTCTCTGTGTTTCTAACTTCCGGTCTCACTACTCCTTCATTAATCTAACTCATTATAAACTAACATTGAGATCACAAGTGATTACACAGTGCCATTTAATTCGAATTGTGAATGCCTGAAAATGCAAAAACCACCCTCAAATAGTTAACAGATAATTTCAGCTTATTAACACACATTTTTTTTTAACATTCCAAAATCACTTTGGTTCCAATCACATGTGGACATTCCCATTGGTTGGCTGTGGTGACTATGTCACAATTAGACTTCCTCCAGCTAAGATTCTCAGGTCTAGGGTGCTGTGACCAATCCACTTCACATCTACTCAGATACTCCCATTTTCTAAAGCTTCAAAACCACCAGCCAAAAACAACTTTATTCAAACACAGAGTTTAGAATCAAGGCCACACACATCATGACTTAAAAAAAAATGAAGCTTAGACTCTCCCCACAGACTTCTCTGCACTCTGCCAGGTCTTACTGAAATGGTTCCAATGCATCAGACCAATGGTTCCCAACATCTCCCACCCCAACTCTCACTGCTTTTCAAAACATATATGTCATAATGCTCTCCCTTTACTACCCTGAAATGAAAATCAAAAATAATATAAACTATATACAATTTCTACATAATATAATGTCCTAACTATAAAGAACTTAAAGAAATATGTAAGCAGATATGTTTCAATACGTAATTGCTCTGTCACGAGTACATCGGAAGACATAATGGAGTAGTCTAACACTTACAACAACAGAACAACCCTGAACACAACAACTATAAATGCAGTCAAATACTTGCATATTATTCTTGATGACACAAATACATGCACACCAACATTAGTAAGTTTTTGGTAAAGTTACAAACAAAATAGTGTAGTATCTTATATGGTGTATCATATCAATTTACATAGTAGTGGCATTCCTAGAAAATCAAGGGTATATCAAAACAATGCAAAAAGTACTTTACATAGAATGGAATTAGGTTCTAGGTTTAGAAAATTACAAACAGGCTTTTTCCCTACAAGCATGTCTGGGAAGACATTTGAAAGTCATGTAGGAAACAGAAAAATTCTTCTGTCCACGGGACTACTGCTGTGCACATTACAGGATTCCTAGGATTCCCAGCCATGACCTCTTAAATGCCAAAGGTACCCAGCCCGGCATCAAAGAGACAAACAAGAGCCCACTGCTCCAGCTGTGCACTGCTATGAGGCCAAGCAGGGTCTTATTGTCTTTGTCTGTCACGCACTAACTTTAGCACTATGTGTGGCTAAGTAGGTGCTCAGTGAGTCTGAGGAAGTGGGTGGTAGTTCTTCTAAAATTCTGTTTGTTCTGAAGTAGCAGAAAAACACAATCAGTATTTTCAGCAAACTGAAAGATGGCATCCACCTGACAGGAATGTAGAACTGCTGACATTCGCTTAAAACCACAAATACTTCATAGGATGCTATTATTCCAATCCCATAATCATGATCTAAAACCAGGACAACAAATACATATGGTGGGCAGGGGCTGAACAGGCAAAGCACAGAGGATTTTTAGAGCAGTGAAAATACTGTGTGATACAATGAGGGTGGGTACATGTCATCACACATTTGTCCAAACCCATAGAATGCATAACTCCAAGAGTGGACACTAAACTATGGACTTTGGGTAATAACGATGTCGGTGTAGGTTCATCAAGTGCAACAAATGTACCATTCTGGTTGGAAATGTTGGTCACAAGGGAGGTTATGCATATGTGAGATCTGTACCTTCCTTTTAATTTTGCTCTAGGCCAGGCACAGTGACTCATGTTGAGAGGCTGAGGAAGGTGCATGACCTGAGGTCAGCAGTTCAAGACCAGCCTGGTCAACATGGTAAAACCCTGTCTCTACTAAAAAAAAAAAAAAAATACAAAAAAGTAACCAGGCGTGGTGGCTCACACCTGTAATGCCGGCTACTTGGGAGACTGAAGCAGAGGAATCACTTGAACCCAGGAGATGGAGGTTGCAGTGAACCAAGACTGCACCACTGCACTCCAGCCTGGGCAACAAAAGGAAAACTGTCTCAAAAACAAAACAAAAAAAAATTTTGTGCTCTAAACCTAAAACTGCTCTAAGAAAATAAAGCCTTAAGGAAAAATAATAAAACAACAAGAAGAAAAATGTGTATACATCATGGCCTGGTGTCCCACAAGAGCCTGGGAATAGCTTTAAAATCACCTCAATGTGGCGTCAATGAGTCCTGCCAACTGATTAGGCTTCCTAACCTCAAAAATATGGGAGAAGACAATTAGCCAGTTCAAACTGACTTCCTGTGGTTAACTGGGCCTTCCACACCATGCAATCTAGTAATTCCCACTATCATCATTTGAGCACTCACCATGCTCTTCAGGCACATAGTGCCATGCACTTATTTGACCTTTATACAACAATGAGACATGGTACAAATCCCTACTTTATAGGAAACTAAATGAGGCCCAAACATTAAGACCCAAGGTCAAAAGCTGTTAAAGTCCAGACTACAGTCCAGATCTATCCAGTTCCAAGCCTATGCTAGTTATTTGTCTGCAACCACCTATAAAACCACCTGTCTGGAGGAGTGGGGTCATAAAGCTTCCTACTAGAGTGGTACCTCTCCTCTGCACGCACCCAGGAGGTGGGCAGGCCCCTTTAGGTAGATGACAGAGCATATCAAATAAAAGCCAAAACAAAATTCCTCTCTGCTGCTCAGCCAGAGTCACAGAAAGCTGAGAAGATACCCAAATTAGATCTTTAAACCGAGCTGTGGACACCAGGACCACACATTCCCTGACGCATAAAGATTCAAAGCTTTGGAATGCCATTAAGCCCCAATGAGTGCTGGCTCTAACCTGTCTTCACTCCAATCCCTCCCTCTCTCCTATGGCCAGTGCTATTGTCCCCAGACCGCACTTTCCAGCTCTGAGTACACACTAGACCTTTGCTCACCTGATGGTGCAGAGGAAATGCTCCTCCTGTCTGCTCAGTATATATGACTCCTGTCCATTTTTCCAGACTCCCCTCCCCGCACCCCCAAGGGGCTCTGCACTGCCCAGGTGGAACGGACTGACCCACTTCAGAGCCATCGTAGCACTGTTCATGCACACACTTTCCTCAGAGCCCTTACCTCTGTCCTCCTTACATCAACAATTATCAGTATACACAGCCCTTCCCTAGAGGGTTAGTTCCTAATGTACCCCTGTATTCTCCTACAATACTGACCACAACCACTACCATCACTAGACATACAGTCCACCTGATGAATGCTTATGATATGATATGGCTGCCACTCTATACACGTTTTGTTTAATCCATATATCAGTTCCATTTTACTGATGAAGAAACAGGCCTGGCATAATCCAGCCTTCACTGGCACTACAGCAGAGTAGATACAAGCACAGAGTCTGGAACCAGAACACGTGTGTTTGAATCCCAGCTCTACCACGTGCCAGCTGGGAAATCCTAGGTAAGTTATTTAGTCCGTCTGTGCCTCAATTTCCTCATCTGTAAAACAATGATCATAACACATGCTCTGTAATATTTTGGTTAGCACTAAAAGAATTAATGCATGTGAAGGCACTCAGTACAGTGTGTGGACATAGCAGGAAGTAAACAAGTGCTTGCTACTGTTAACATCATCACTGTCTCCAACCTTGTCTTCCATTGTGCCCAAGTCCATATTTTTATGTCCTCAAATATACCAACCACTTCCCACCTTTGTCTAAGCTGACTCTTCAGCCTTGACTGCTCTCTGCACACCAGCTCCTCACCATTTTTTGGGTCTGCTTATGTGCTTGCCTTTGACAGATGTTCCCTGACAATCCTATGAAGAAAGAACTCTCTCTGGCCTGGTCTCCTGTGTCCCTTCTCCCCCTCCCAGCTCCTATTAATTTTACCACACCCTGTTTCTTTTCCTCAGAGCGCTTACGACAGCCTAGAATTGTTATGTGTTGGTCCATGTATTTGTGTCCACGTCCTCACTAAAGATAAGGGAAAGAACCATGTCTGTATTCCGTTTTTTATCTTCATCCAGCCAAGGGCAATGCTCAATAAATATTTGTTGAATAAGTGGGCAAATGAATGAATAAACGAGGCTCAGAAAGGTTTAATAATTTGCCAAACATTACACAGACAGTCAACATTAAAGATAAATTTCAAATCCAGCTTTGACTCCAAAGATGGTGCTCTTTGTAGCTTGGTACCCGCCTCCTTTTACACTACAGGTACTTAAGAAGCAGCTGTTGAATTAATAAATGAACGAAATATAGAATCCTTAAGGTAACACATGGATGGTCACTGCTGCTATAGGGACAGTTGTTACCCTGCAAAGTGCCATTTTCTCTCTTTGGTCAACTCTGAATATCGATCAACTCAACTGTCTATTAAGCAGCCACAATGAGCACATCTGTATAATGCAAAAGAATACAAAGCCACTGTATTTGGCTGGAAGATAGCAGGTAGGATCAGGACTACAGCACACGGTTGGGCAGGTTGGGTACGGCTAAGAATGCCCAGCTGAGGTGAGAAAGTGATGGATGAAATCCAGCCTGCCTTTTACTTGCCAGGCCACACTCTCTGGTGCAGGGCTGCCCCATAGAGAAAGGTGCTGTTTTCTAATTCTCACAAAGACAACATACAGACTGATAGCAGCCCTAAGGAGGGTCAGTCTTATTTCTTAAGGCTGGGTCTCTATACCATAGGAGTTTAATGGCACAAAAGGCACTGATTACTGATTATTAAGAACAAAATGCCCCTCCCAACCTGCCAGTACCCCTGAAACAGCCACTTGCGGTGAAAGCATTCTATGCCATGAAGTGCTTATGATAATACAAAAACAGGGAGGGGCAGTTGGTTTGTTCACTGCCACCCTTTAACTCAGACTAGTCTATCACATTGGCCTCTACTACTTGTCAGAGCAGAGAAGCCTGAAAGTTGGGACCTGAATAGATTAAGTTTCCATGCAATAAAAGATGATGAGTAAGATTCCAGAACAAAGAATACTCCCAGGAAAAGTAGGTTCAAGCTGGGAACCCCAAACATTCTGCATTTCACTTTCTCCCTGAAGCCACTTCTCACTGCACCTAGTAGGTATACAAGAGTGCCTTCATGTGCCTACACACATGCACACACAAAACTAAAGAAGGGATGTCACTTGCGTGCCCAGCTTCCTGACCCCTCCAGAAATCCTAACTGCTCAGCAGAGAAAGACAGCTTAGAGAAGCATAAAGAGACCCAAGAATCTTCCTCTTGGCTTTCCCAGTAACTTCTGGAATTATATTTGGAAAGTCACTTCCCCCCAGACCTGAATTTCATCATTTATAAAATGACTGAGGCTGCAATATGTGAAAGATCAGGATTTGCAAGCTTTGTTCTGAGTGACCAAAAGGTTCCGAGCGCTATAAAACTCTGCAAAAAAAATTTATTCAAGTTTTTAAGATATTAATGATTTTAGAGATAATAAACTCCTACAGATTCAAGTTTTATTAGATATTTTAGCCCACTGAGGGTCACAAATGTGTTCCACATTACCTTTCTGTAGACCTCAGAATAAAGCTGCACTTGCCAATTCTAAGCTTATATTAGAGTATCTTGTAAATGTATCACTGATTCTGAAGAAAACTTGAACTCTATTTTTAAAAATTCAGGCCTGTACTTGTCTGGTGCCTTAAAATTGTTCAAACAAGTATACTGCTATAGCATACTTGCAGTATGTTCAGTTAAATGCCAGGCGAATCTCAGGCACATCTGCTGGTTCATGCTCTTATCATAGGGGAATAGTCAGTTACACAAAAACAAATGAATTCATAACAGGCTGTATCATAATAAAAAGAGTGAGCACACATTATCATCTGTCTTGCAGTTTGAATGAAAGAATGAAATGAATAAAGAATGAAAGCGTTTGTTAAACAGTGTGACTCTGCTTGGAGACCAAAGTTCCCCCTATTCATCTTTCAGGCTTCTGGATCAATTTAATTAAAAAGTATCCTGAAACTGAAAGATGTCAGTAAACTATTCTAATCTGCAATGACTTATTCATGCAAATCAGACTTTTCTATACTGCAAACAAAACTAAATCCAGGTATAACCTGAGGAATGAAACAGCATTTGACTGGGACTGCCACTCAGAACCCAAGTTAAAATTCAGTGCTCACTAAAGTAGCTTCATTATTCTCTTGACGTTACCATAAGTAAGTGGATGATTCTTATAAGTTATGATACCTACAAGTCTGAACTTATAAAACAGTATAAGTACATTTACTTATGATAAGTAAATGGATGATTCTTATAAGTTATAATACCTAAAAGTCTGAACTTATAAAATTAATCTCTTATAAAAAGAACAAAGCTGGAGGCATCATGCTACCTTACTTCAAACTATACTACAAGGCTACAGTAACAAAAACAGCATGGTACTGGTACCAAAACAGATATATAGACCAATGGAAGAGAACAGAGGCCTCAGAAATAATGCCACACACATCTACAACCATCTGATCTTTGACAAACCTGACAAAAACAAGCAATGGGGGAAGAATTCCCTATTTAATAAATGGTGTTAGGAAAACTGGCTAACCATATGTAGAAAACTAAAACTGAACCCCTTCCCTATACCTTATACAAAAATTAACTCAAGATGGATTAAGGACTTAAATGTAAGACCTAAAACCATAATCAGGACATAGGCATGGGCAAAGACTTCATGAATAAAACACCAAAAGCAATGGCAACAAAAGCCAAAATTTACAAATGGGATCTAATTAAACTAAAAAGTTTTTGCACAGCAAAAGCAACTATCATCAGTATGAACAGGCAACCTACAGAATGGGAGAAAATTTCTGCAATCTCTCCAACCTGACAAAGGGCTAATATCCAGAATCTACAAAGAACTTACAAATTTACAAGGAAAAACAAACAACCCCATCAAAAAGTGGGCAAAGAATATGAACAGACACTTCTCAAAAGAAGACATTTATGTGGCCAACAAACCTATGAAAATGCACTGGTCATTAAAGAAATGCAAATCAAAATCACAGTGAGACATCATCGCACACCAGTTAGAACAGTGATCATTAAAAAGGAAACAAGAGATGCTGAAGAGGACGTGGAGATACAGGAATACTTTTACACTGTTTGTGGGAGTGTAAATTAGTTCAACTATTGTGGAACAAAGTGTGGCAATTCCTCAAGGATCTAGAACCAGAAATATCATTTGACCCTGCAACCCCATTACTGGGTATATACCCAAAGGATTATAAATCATTCTAATATAAAGACACATACACATACATGTTTAGTGCAGCACTGTTCACAGTAGCAAAGACTTGGAACCAACCCAAATGCCTATCAGTGACAGACTGGATAAAGAAAATGTGGCATATATACACCATGGAATACTATGCAGCCATAAAAAAGGATGGGTTCGTGTCCTTTGCAGGGACATGGATAAAGCTGGAAATCATCATTCTCAGCAAACTAACACAGGAACAGAAAACAAAACACCACATGTTCTCATAAGCAGGAGTTGAACAATGAGAACGCATGGACAGAGGGAGGGGAAAATCACTCACTGGGGCCTGTCAGGGGGAAGGGGGTTAGGAGAGGGATAGCATTAGGAGAAATACCTAACGTAGATGATGGGTGGATGGCTGCAGCAAACCACCATGGCACGTGTATACCTATGTAACAAACCTGCACATTCTGTACATGTATCCCAGAACTTAAAGTATAATTAAAAAATTAATCTTTTTGGTACACTGAGATTCCATGTGGGACTTGATATGAAATAGGGTTCCTCGGTTTTCAATGAGTCAAAACTACCATACCAGATTCCCTCAAAGTCTTCATCATGTTCTAATAGTCAGAGGAAGCAAATTCTAAGTACATCTGGATTACCTGCTCATGCTTGTTCAACCGCATCCACACAGACTACAACTTTCATAAGAAGGGAGGCCTAAGAAAAACTATTCTCTTTCCATTCCATCGAAAATAAGGTTTCATCTACCAGAGCAGGTGGTAGCTGTCCACTCTGGGTGCCAGTCACCCAAGTCTTCACCTCCCCCCAAAAGGGTAAAAACATTCAGCTCTTCCCAGCCATGGCAGTAGGACACTCAGCATTTGGCACCAGGCTGACTGGTTGTGCCCTGGGCAATTACTACGCTCCAAAGGCATCACCCCTAGGAGCTAAGACCAGCATTCAGGGGCCTCAACCTTTGGGGTAAAGGAGGTACTCCTTTTGTTCTTTAAAGGTAGATTGTTACAAACTCTCAGGAGGCAATCTGGTAAGGCAATAACGAGAGCTAAAAAATAGGAACCCATGTGACTCTCAGAAATTTATCCTAAGAATATATAATGTATACACGCAGAGATCTAGCTATACGGCTATTAATCAAAGTGGTGTTTATAACAGCAAAAAAAAATGAAAGAAACCTAAATGTATTTTAAAATTGATATTGGCTCTAAAAAAGGAGAGGGAATATCCAATCAACAAAATGCCCACAATATCTTTAACAATAATAATAGCTACATTTTGGATTACTTACCATATAACTGGATCCTCTGATAAGGTTCTTTACATCTCATTTAATGCTCACACCAACACTGTGAGGTAGACATTATAGCACTTTACAAATAAGAAATCTGAGATTCATTAAAAAAGTAATTTAACCAAAAGTAATCTAACTAGTAAGTGTCAAGGTTAGGTTCAAACCTAACTCACTCACTCACTCTTATATCCAACAAACATTTGTCAAGCATTTGCTAGTGTCAGCATGGTGCTACATCCTGCTTTGTTGCTGGGGCTTTTTTCTTTAATTTTCAATTTTGAAATAATTTTAGATTTATACAAGACCTGCAAAGATAGTACAAAGAATTCCCATATACCTTCACTCAACTACTCCTAACACTAATGCTATGGTGTTTAACTGACGAAATGCAATAATCATCCATTCTACCACCAAATAATCAAGAGGACATTTGGTAGCCCCAGCTGACACCGGCCTCTGCCTGGGACTGCACACAGTCTCTGTTCCCCACTGACATCTGACTCTGCACTGTCCTCCCCACTCCAGCATCCCAAAGGAAAGACAAGGGAATTAAGAAAATTACCACAAATCAAAGATTCTTTCTCCCAGTAAGAATTAAGCCACTGCTAACAGGAAGTAAAGCCATAGAAAGAATTATACTTTTTAAACAAGTACAGAACCTCATGAAATCTCAAATAGGAAAGAACACTAATAATGAGAAAAAATAAATAAATATAATTAAACACTATACCAGCGTTAGCTGTATGTACTAGGTATCATGCATTTAATCCTGAACATCCCCTAAGGTGGGTACACTGTTATCCGCATTTACAGATGAGCAAACCAAGGTACCAAGAAGTTTTACTCAAAGTTCCACAGCTCATAAAACATTTCCCTTTCCAGGAAAGAAAAGAGAACACAAGGCTCCCCCTGCCTCTGTTTTGAACTTCTAAGCTATTTTTAACAACAGTGGCCACCATCCAGTCATCAGATGTGACCAATCTCCGGCTCAGCAAAACTAATCATGAGTGCAGCATTTTTCAGCCCTTGAGTAGTCTCTGCCTAAGTGATATATCCCTCTCCTGTACACGTTTCCAAGGGAAGTAACAAAATTTCTAAGGGACTTGCACAACACCGCCAAAAAGCAGGATTCCAAAAGGCCTACCATATATGATTTCACAGTCCCCCACGACTACGTGCCTCTCGTCTGCACCACCACCTCAGCAATCTCTGCAATGGGCTGATGCCCGCTCTTCAACAGAAATTATTCAACAGACACATCAGATGCCCTTCTCATGCTGCACTACACTGACTGTCTCTATAAAATTGTAGTGCTAGCATTCACTTCAAAAGATCTGCATGTCTCTGGCTACATAGCAAAGATGCAGGGTATAAAAAGGGAATTGTCTATTTCTGGCACCACAAAATGCAATCTATTTGCTTCACCAAGCACGCTGCTGCTCTAAAGAAAGTTTCTGCTTTCAAAGAATCCTGAGTTTGCCTTTAAACTCACATTGTTTCATACTGAAGTGACTAACTGTGAATCATTCAAAACCGCTTTGGTCTTTAGAATTTTCAGGCACTACTGAATATACATTACTATATAAATATGAGCATTCTCAAGCAATACACACTAAAAGACATACAGCCAACGGCCTAACCCAGGTCCACCTCTGGAATCTGGGAGCTGACAGAAAGTGACACAGAACCACTAGAAGTACGAAGCAGAAGGAAAGATAAATGCTGACCAAAATGCAGGAAGGGACAGGGTCTGTTAGGAAGCTAGAAAACATGGAAAGGGAAAAGCCTCAAAAACAGCCCCTGTTCCTGATCACCAATTGGGATCAGTGGGGAAAGGTTTCAGTGGGATCCCAGGAGACATCTCTCAAACGACCTCTAGCTCCAGTCCTGCCTGGGAAACTTGCTCAAAAAGTGATGCAATAAGTAACACAAAGGCACAACATATGAAGCTGCTTTTTAAGGCTGTACGAATCTCTTGTCACAGCTCTGAGAAGGGGAGACTGAAGGCTGAAGGCAGCCACACCAAGGAACCAGGCAGTGGAGAGCAGGGTCATTTCCTAACTGGAAGCCCTGGGATCACCGCAAGGTTGTAGTGACTCACTGGGTTGAATCCACAGAGCAGTAAAGAAAAAACTACAGTGAAGGGAGAGCTGGGAACATTACAAAATGAGACTGGTGAGAAGCTTGGGTTGCAGACCCACAGGAGTCCCCCTCAATCCTGACTGTTCCCTAGGCTCTGTCTGTCTTCTTGAATTATTTGAAAATCTTCCACCTACTGGACCTACAGAGTTCTAGTTGATCCTCTCAAAGTCCAGGTCAGATGCCTTACCTTGCCGGTAATGTTCTGTGGACTCTACATATAGTCACTCCCTTCTCTGTGCCACCATAGTACTTTGTTAAACATATTAATTACAACCTTAGTTTATATTGTATTGTAAATGTCACCCACCAGACTATCCTGTGGGCTGTGATTATATTTTACTCATTTTTATTTCTCACAGTCAGTGCCTAGAATGTAGTAGGTGCTCGATGAATGAATGTTCACTAGTAGGACCATCCAGAGTTCCCAAGGCCACAGCAGTTTTCAGGAAGATTCACAATCAACTTATAAAACCAATGTACTTGAGGACCAATCTATTTCTAGCTGTGGGGATATGCACCACTACTCTCCCTGCTCCCTCTGAAATAGGAATGAGGAATCTTCTCCCTTGATTCTGTTCTAGCCATGTGAATAAGAACACAGATGCATCAGGTATCTTTGGGGATGACCCTGCCAAACAAACTACATTCCAGTCTCACATCCACCATAACCAAAACCTAAACTAGGATCAAAACCACTCACTCATAAGGAGGGTATGGAAAGAAATATTTCTGACCCTTTCCCTCCTCTACCCATCAGAGAATGAAACCAGGAAGACTGATCACAATTCATTTTTAAACCAACTCTCCAACATCCTGTCCTTTCTTCCTACTCAGACTGGATGAGAAATCTGGTCCTGACAGTCCCTTGATGTTTATCCAGCCTTTCCTGCTGTGACAGAATACTTGATGTGCTACCACAGAATTACTTGCAATGCTGACAGCTCATCTATGATGCTAAAGGAGAAGAGGAGGGAAAGTCCCTGGAAAGCCATGGTGTTGAGTCTTTACAATTTTGTCTAGTGGACTGTGGAGCCATAAATGGTGTACAATAAATCCAGGAATGCTGGAGTGTGACCTGACAGGATCCAGTAGGAACATCTTAGAATGTCCTGTGCATCTCAACACTTAGGACAGCTGCCCCAGAAACAGACAGTCCAGGGACACACCTCTGCCTCTCCCCATTTCATAAAAGTTCCCATGGGGCCTTGTCTCCTAGCCTCTAGCCTTACTCCAATGTCAACGTGAGATTCAGCAGGAAGAGGCCAATGAGCAATTACTAAATAAAACTCCCTCACTGACTGAGTTGCCTCCTCTCCTTCCAGGCTCAGGATCAGAGATTAAGCAACAAAGGAGAGGTGGGAATTTATCAGAGAATCGGGATTTCAAGGTTAAAATGAACTCTACAAAACATTCACCTTCCTCCTCCCTGGCAATAACTATCTATACTTTCATTATTAGGCCCAATAAGGCTCTACCTTTACCCTCAACTCCACAGGTCCATGGATGGACTATAAGAGTATTTGGTATTTAAGATAAGGATACAAATTTGACACAATGCACCCTCCAACACAAGGTAGGAATTGGTGGGCACCTTGAAAGAAGTACCCTTGTTAAGCCTCTAAGACTCTTGTACTGTAGAAGAATTCATTCATTCTTGGGGAAATTCAGTATTTTCTCCTATTAAGACAAAAAGAGGTACCTTATGTCACTCATCCATCACCTGTCTAGACACCCAGGACTTTCACAAGTATCACTGGAGAGGTAAGGTCAAACACAAGAGCTGAGAAACAGCACAGCCCTGTGACCAGACAGCCAAGGTGTGAGACCACTCACTAGCTCTGTGATCCTAAAAAGTGGGAAAACCCTAGGACCTACCTACCTCATTTGCTTGTAAGAGGATCAAGTTAGTTAATCTACTTAGAACATCATAAGTGCTATATTTCCTCCATAAATGAAGAGGCTGGGCCAATGTTTCTTTGAAACGTGCTATCCCATGTTTATGAGAATTTCCAATGTGATAGCAGAAAACAGGTTACAACACATGAAACTGCCAACATTTGACCATTTTTATGTAAAAAAAAAATGGCAATTTTATATGAATAAATTAAACATATATATGAAAAAGAATACAAAGCAGTGCATTTTAAATCATCCTAAATGTCTAAAGTTTAGGCCTTTTATAGAAAATATTTCAAATGACTTGTTAAAAAAAAAAAAAAAGATCAACTGTCTGTATGGGGCTAATCCTCCCCACCCACAGTTTGGTCTACAGGACCTCATGTAAGTTGAACAACTTTGGCTATTTGAGTAGCTGATCCACTGCCAAGTTGGCTCCCAGTCACCACCTGTTACTTTGACAACTCTAGCTTCAGGGCTACCAGGACCATTTGCAAAACTTAAACCCACAGAAAGCTCAAAGGCTCCAGAGGCACAAGCTCCCACCCCCAGAGAGCTCCACAGCATTCTTCTCCTTCTAGCAGTACTTCAGGTTTCCAGGAAAAGCATCTCATGCTTGGGTCACAGTCACAGTCCTGACCAGCACATCTAAATTTCAGCCATTATTCTAGTTGTATGGAGTCACTCAAAAAACAAGTTCCAAAAGAAGTTTCAGGGGCCCAATTCTGAGCATCTTTTACCTTTGCTAATTTTTCCATAAATTGAAAGCCTTTAAAAATCAGAAAGGAGCATATCACTGTTAAAGTTCAATTATATAACACAGGCCCTCTCTGTGTTATCTTTGCAGCTTCTTGTCAATCTAAATTTATTTCAAAATAAACTTTCTAAATAGGTATGAGTGGAATATTGATTAGTAACTGAAAACCAAACCAGACTTAGTTGATCATAGAATGACAAGGGAAAAAAAAAAAAAAAACCCTAAAAAATGTTGACTTTGTTATTTCAGTTTTTCAGACATATCCTTAAGGCTGGGTCAAACTGATCCATCAACAATTCAACTGAATATTCGATATTCTACCTTGGAACAAGGAAGCCCATCCATCGATCACTCCAACATTGTCCGAGATACACTAAATTACTCTCACAGTAAAAGTTTCTGAAACAGAGAATGTCAAAACTTTTAACACTAAGAAAGAATATAAGTTCATGGCTGAAAAAAAGGTTTTTTTAAAAAAGTTCAATTATACAAAGATACAAAAAAATACTCTTCAGTAAAAAAACAACTTTGGTGAAATCTTTTAGGCGTACTGCATGATTTTTTTGTCTTCTGTAACAGAAGGCTCTTTTCAATGACTGTTCCAGGTTAGTAGCAGAATCTTTCTCTGGCCTATATACTAAGCCTAGTCAGGAAACAATATCCAGAAGCATTTATACTTGTCTGAACTCTTGATTCCATGTTATTACATGAACTAAGTGAAGACCTGAACCAAGATCATCAGCCTTCTATCAAGGCACAGAGATGATGTGATTGGCTCAGGCTTAATGGTCATGTTTCAGCTCGATTTTACTGCTCCACTTCCCTTGACACCAGAACTATTTATCTCCTCTACCTCTCAACACTAAAACCATTTATAAATCCCAAGAACAGTAGGTTCACTGTAAATGAAGCTAGTAAGTAAACTCTTTCTCCAACATGAAACTTATATACTTTCATGTTTCTCAACTAAAAGCAGAGTTCATTACAAAAGAAACTGAGAAACAAATGCCTCCTCACGACGTCTCTCTTAATATTTTATGTCTACATAAGGATATAATGTGGGTAGAGGTAGATGGCAGCACCACAGGGTCTCAGGATCTGCTTTCTAGTGACCCCCAGAACAGAATCACGGGTCTCTGACCTCCCCTGTCATTCTTAATGTTATAATTAATAAAGTACTTAATTAATTGAACTAAACTGAAGATCCACCTAGCATTCTCTTCTTTTCTTTTGAGACAGGGTCTCACTCTGTTGTCCAGACTGGAGTGCAATGGCATGACCATGGCTCATTGCTGCCTTGAACTCTTGGGCTCAAGCAATCTTTTCACAGGAATTCTGTTAGAGTAACTGTGTTTAGAGAACTGCTATCTGAAAGACAATAACATATTTTTCCCTAAAGACATTCCTGCCCGAATGGCACACTGTTCTGGCTACCATCAACCCTGCTGCCTAGATTCAGTGAAATGGGGATGTCAAGTGATTCTGTGAGCAACACATCTAGGCAGGAATGTATACATATAAGCACAACTCACACCTCTAGGAAGGCAACTCATACCTCATACAGCTAGGAACAGCAAATGGCAGCTTATCACCCATAACACAGCACAAGGGAAGACATCTACTCGCCAACTCCAATGCATCCACACAAGTTCACAACAGTTTCACAGTTTGCAGAAGTTTGGAGTCACTAGTTCGTACTAAGCGGAGAGCACGGCTTAGTGGCAAAATGCATGAGCTCTGAAATCAGACAAGAGTTACTCATTTATAAAATAGTGTATTTAATTTCTCCAAACATTGGTTTCTTCAACTTTAAATGGGGATAATACCATCCAACACAAAAGGGTTGTTCAAGGATTAAATGAAGTATATACTAAGACCTGGGCACATAGTAGATAAATAATTTATAAGGTCCTAGTTATGGATATAATTCCTGTAACAGGCTCAAAAAAACTCACAGAAACCCACATGGTTTCAATCTGCACTCTGAAATCCACCTCATATTATGCCACTAGTGTATGTGTGCTACATAAGTCAATAAAAGTGGGAACCAGAGAGGAAATAAGAGAATAACTACTTAGACTGTGTGTCCCCCCACTGCGAGGCTCAATACTCTTCCTTTCTAAATAAAGACCAGGATGCAAATATACTCCTGTGTTGTAATAGTGCTAAGTTTCATTGTTTTGGAGCACACATAAAATATGAGTTCCCCAAAGGAAATGCTGCCAAATTTCACACAAATATTCATGAACATTACATGTTGCCAGGCCTTCTCACTTAGAACTGTGTATACAATTAACTAGATGTCAACAAGCCTATAGATCCTATGAGAGCAGGCCCTACGCACAGGCATACTGATAGCTTCAAGGAGAGAAAATGGGTAAGTTGACCAAAAAAACAACAGAAAGCACAACAGGAATTCCAGTCCAAAGCTAATTAGTGTGGAACAAATATACCGTGTGTGCACGTGTGCATGCAAATACATATAACTCAACAGACCTGCAGAAAATCCCTATTATAAAAGCCATCATTTACAGAAGACCTAGCTTATACCAATTTCAATTTCTTTTTTTTTTGGTTGCTGAGACACAGTCTCAGTCTGTCGCCCAGGCTGGAGTGCAGTGGCACAATCCCCACTCACTGCAACCTCTGCCTCCCAGGTTCAAGTAATTCTTGTGCCTCAGCCTCCCAATTAGCTGGGATTACAGGTGTGCACCTTCACACCTGGCTAATTTTTGTATTTTTAGTAGAGACAGTGTTTCACCATGTTGGCCAGGCTGGTCTCAAATTCCTGGACTCAAGTGATCTGTCCACCTCAGCCTCCTGAAGTGCTGGGGTTAGAAGCATACGCCTTGTACCTGGCCCAATTTCAATTTCTTAAAAAAATGAAGAAAATGAGGTTAAGAGGGGTTACTATTCTTAGGCAACACAGTCAATAAGTGGTGAAACTTAAACCCAGGTTTTTCTACTCCAATTTATGCTATGCCCCATAACCACAGTGCTCAGCACAAATTACATTTGTAACTGAACATGATTAATAAAGAGAAAACAAATTGTATTCAGTCACTTCAGTTCAAGAACAGAAAAAATATATTTTCAAATTTTTTCATTAAAGTAGTTAAAGTTTTGGCCAGGAGCAGTCACTCATGCCTGTAATCCTAGTACTTTGGGAAGCCAAGATGGGTGGACCACCTGAGGTCAGGATTTCAAGACCAGTGTGAGCAACACGGTGAAACCCCGCCTCTACTAAAACTACAAAATTAGTTGGGAGTAGTGGCACATACCTGTAATCCCAGCAACTTGGGAGGCTGAGGCATGAGAATCATTTGAACCTGTGAGGCAGAGGTTGCAGTGAGCCAAGATAGCATCACTGCACTCCAGCCTGGGCAACAGAGTGAGACTCTGTCTTGAAAAATAATAAAAATAAAAATAAAATAAAGTTTTGTGGTTATTATAACAATAAATTCTCACCATTTAGAAAACAGTTAACCCAAAATGATTCATCTCTAATGGTTCAAAGGGGCTAAGAATTTGCTGTAACTTGCACCCACATCTGGGAAAAAAAAATTCATTCCTTAACTCTAGAGAAACACTTTTAAATATAAAATGTGACATTACTACAAATTCTTTCACTTGGGGCTTTCACTGGGACTTATCCAGTTATTATTCTGACAATAATCAGAAATGAAAAATAAAACAAAGATGATTTGTCTTGACCAACTGAATATTTTATGGACCAAAAAAAATAAGCAAATTAAGTCAACAATTATTTCAAATTTCCCATGGTGAGAATAAAAAGAATTGGCCTCCTTTCAGAGTCCTCTGCTCTATCAGAGAAACTAGGGATGGAAAGGGAGCTTCAGAGCTGTGATGTTACATTCAAACTCCCACAAATGGCCTTCATTTTTAAAATGAAGAAGCCAAAGCTCAGCCACATGACATGAGTAAACTCAGGTCTCAAAGACAATTACTGTCAGATTTTCAACATGAATCCAGGTTCGTGACTCTCTAAGTTTAGTGGAAATGCCTGAATCTAAAGATCAAAGAAAGAACCTGAAGTCAGGCCAGTATCCCCTGGGACTTCTAGGTGCTCTTTAGGGGAAACAGGTAAGATTAGGCAGGTGTGTGGTTTACACTACGGAGCCCCAGAGAAAGCCATAGAGAAAGCCCTACTGACTGGAGTCCAGTCTGCCTTGGTGGTTCCCAGCAAATATAAGAATGATTCAGAATTAAATAAAAATCCAAAAAGAGAGAAACTACTCCTGGATGAACATAATAACAATATGCAAAGATAAATTACCAAATTAGAGGAAAACATGATGTTTGATGAGAAACATTTACATTTGAATAATGAAATTCAATATATCATGGATGAAAGTAGGTATTTTGACATAAAAGATACAGAGGACACATGGATCTGAATTGCTACAGAGAAAAATGTATAGGAATATTTCATGCAGGAGTTTATCATCACTTTGCTCTGGATGAAAAATACTATGTAAAGGCAATCTGGCCCTTTGCTAGAGAATCGGTATGGACCACTTTGATACTCAAGGACAGTACACGACACTTTCGGCAGAGGCAGCACAGTGGGCTCTCTAAAGGACTAATACAGTATTTGTAAAGGTAATAAACATGATAACTGATCAGAAAATCATTTTTTTTTTATATTGCAGGTTTGATGCTAGGTTATCTTTCCTTTGAAAGATTATAATGTCAGAATATTTTTAGTTAACAAAACAATAAAACTGATCTTACACGGAAAAAACTGAAAATGTGCACAAATCACATTTAATGTGTGCAAATCACATTCATTTTCTCTAAGTCAAGAGCAGTGGTCTGGCTTCTCTGTGTTAGTTCAAGTATTCAACATTAACCCAAATGTAACAATTTAGCATGTTCTATCTGGACAACATTCTTAGACTTGAAGCCAAATAGCAGCAAATGCCATGCCTGCCTTAGCAAAAGGTCTAATTGTAGATAACATAATTAGCCAAATATAAGATACTTTTTCTCCCAAAATTCTATTTTGAGGTGGGAAGTAGAAATGAGAGAAGAGCCTATCCTATTACAGGGCACACTCTCAGTTTCTTACGTCACTTTCCTGTTCTAAATTAAGTGACAGTCTTAATTAAAAAAAAAAAAAAAAAAAAGAAAGAAGGCAGCCAAATGAAGAATTTCATCATGTGAAAAGTACAGCATTATAATTGTTCTTTATATTTAATCATTAAGGAAATTAAATATTATATTTAATCCATGTCAAGATAATTATAACAGGCCCATTTTTGTTATTTACAATTAGGTTCTATTTAGCTAATAGGAAATAACTCAAAAGTCAGAGAAATTATTTTGTTAGTTTTCCTAATTCTTCCAAAAGACATTACCTAATCTTTTATTATGTCAAGTTTTGACTATGGTAATAGTGCCTCAGGAATATCTGGGCTCTCTTAATTAGTAGCATTATAAAGATTACTTCACACATAAAGGCTTAGAATTGATACCTATTACCTCATCAGATGCCTGTAACACTCTGATTGGTGGTCAAATGTGATTTCCCAGAAAAAATCAAGTCTAAGAAGAGGTAAGGCCACCTCTTCAATATCTCACGGGCACCAACTGCCTGAAAACAGTCTAGAGCTAAGACCTAGTAATTCTAATGCTCTTTTTATAGAGTTTTAGTATAAATGTTCAAATGCATTATTAAAAAAAAAAGCAATTTGTAAAAATATGGATTTCAAGTCAGTGGGGAGATAGTAACTTTTGTGGTAGGGCAACTGGATAGTCAGAGAAAATTTAATAAAATTAGAATCCATCTTACATCATAGATTAAAATAAACATCCTATCATTTCAAATGCCAATATATCAAATATTAAGCTTAAGAGTTAAATATGTATAGAATTAGAGGCATGAACAGGTCTCTCAAACATGACACCAGAAGCAGAAGCTTTTGTAAAGAAATGTGTGATAGATTTGAGGTCATGAAAATATAAAACTTCTATAACAAAAGATCTTAATATATAAGTAAACTTGAGGAAAAATATTTGTACCATATGTAACAGAAAGCTAATATCCTCAACATATGTAGCTTTAATAAATGAAAAAAAAAAAAAAAAAAAAAAAAGACAGTCTAGTTGGTTTTATGCAGTGTTTTCA
>NW_016107450.1:560157-612886 GCF_001604975.1 Cebus imitator | reverse complement strand
AAAAAAAAAAAAAAGACAAACACACCAATAATAAAATGAGTGAAAGGCTTGACTAGGCAATCCACACACACAATAAATGAGTTCTCAAACATGAAAAAATGTTTAAATATATTCGTAATCAAATATCTACAAGGTAAAATATATTTACCACTTTTTACTAATAAATTGGATATTTTTTTAAAATGTGGATATTTTAAATAACCACAAATTGAGTATGATGAAAGAGGTACTGTTATTCAGCAATATAGTATGTCACTTTTGGAGAGCAATGTGTATGTCTTTTGTCCTAGAAGTTCTAATTCCTGCATGTTATTATTGTTTGCTAATTCTAGGAACGTATTCTAAGCAAACAATAACAATATATAAGATTTAGCCAGAAGGATTTTCATCTTAGGGTTGTTGACTAACAAGACAAACATAAATGTTCATCCAGGAGCATAGAATCATGGTGAAGCCACCCAACAGAATTCTACACAAAGCCTGTGTCCATGTGTTGTGGGTGGGTGGGGGTATCATTACTGAAAGATGTAACAATAGTCATGATATACTAGCAAATGAAAAAAAGGTTATGAAACATTATGCAGTATATGATCACCATTTATGCTGGGGATACACACATATGATTGAGAGAATATTCATCAAAACATTATCAATAGTTGTGAAAGTCCAAGTAGTTTTTGTCTTTTTTCTGGATTCTAAGTTGTTTCAATAAAATTTTGGTTAAAAGTTATGAAATTATAAAAACAAAATAAAAAGTTCCAAGGAACAGAGGCAGCAGCCAATGCTGTTTTAATGCACAGAGCAAGTGATTCTCCTTCCAGATGCACTTGGAAGGCACCTCAGGTTCACAACAAACCAAGCCATTCCATCCTCAGCTCCTGAGACAGGAACAGGAGTACATCAGGATGGGCAGAGCCCCTAGTCGCACATCACACTACCATCTCAAACCCTAGCACCTGCTTGGAAAGCACTCCAACAGTCCAGTAGCCCTTAGGAAACACAAGAAGGAACAGCCTGCACTTGTCAGTTCTCTCCACGTTAACAAGATGGCAGCTAAAAAGAAGGTATACAGCAAGGGGTGAGAGCTGCCTGCAATGCACAAAAATAAGTAAATGTCAACGCATGGAAAAAGATACTAACCCCACAGGGAGCAATTGAGAATATTAATAAAAGTTATTAATGCATTTACCTTTTAACACAGCAACTCCACTTCTGTGAATTTATCTGACCTTCTACATACAAAGTTACATAAACAGCCCTATTTATAACAGCAAAAGTGCAGAAGCAAACAAAATGTCCCTAATGTGGGGAATGGTTAAATAAATCATGGTCTATTCACATGAGAAAATACTCAATGTACTAACAAGGAAAGAGAGGAGGATATAGGGTAAAATAAAGTGTGGAACAGTATATAGTATATAAAGTATTTACCTTATGTACAATAAAACGAGAATAAGAATATATACTTACATTAATAGTTCCTGGATATGAGAAGAGCACTTAAGGAAACAGGGAGGAAGTTGATGGACAAACAAAAATGGGAGCAAGCCTTCTCAATTTGTACCTTGTTATAGTTCTTTGCCTTCTTTCCTTTTTTTTTTTTTTTTTTTTTTTTTTCAGAGTCTTGCTTTGTCGCCCAGGCTTGTGTGCACTGGCACGATCTCAGCTCACTACAACCTCCATCTCCAGGGTTCAAGCCATCCTCTGGCCTCAGCCTGTGAGTAGCTGGGATTACAGGCATCTGCCACCATGCCCAGCTAATTTTTGTATTTTTAGTAGGGGTAAGGTTTAACCATGTTGTCCAGGGTGGTCTTGAACTCCTGACCTCAAGTGATCTACCCTCGGCCTTCCAAAATGCTGGGATTACAGGCATGAGCCACCACACCCGGCCCTGGTTTGCTTTCTGAACCATGTAAATACAGTACCCACGCCAAAGTATCAATAATAATAGTAACAGAAATAAGAAAACGTGAAGTTTAAAAATGCTTGCCAAGAAAGCCTTGTTAAGAGGGAGATTTGCCATCCACAGCAGGAGGAGCATCAGGGCGAACAATATAGGGATCCTCACACAGTGATCCTCTTCTATTCCCCTGGAAGAAGACAGGAGAGAGGAAGCCACTTACTTACCACCTACTACTGGCTATGTGTTCTGCACATTTATCTCTTTTAATAGTTTAATTAACCCTAGCAGGGATAACCAGCCCCCTCTCTGCAAATAAGTAAATGGTGGCTGGGAAGGCATTAGGTAACTTGCCCAAAGTCATAGGCCTATGATCGGACCTCATGCTCTTGTCTGCTAAAACTTGTAAAGGTAAATATTTATGTGTCGTAGTAAAAACAAAAATCTTCTACGTCAGGCAGTTACCCATAATTATACTTACTTCTACAGTGTGTTCTACTATCCTTTGTTTTCTAGGTTTTGAGAATAGGTGCTTGTTGAATAAAGCAAACATTCTGCTATTCTAAATTTTCCACTTACTGAGCACCACTAAAAAGGTTAATTATGGGCAGTTTTCAAGGAAAAAAAGACAAACATAGTTTTAAATGAAAGTTATCCAAAAAAGTGGCAGTTCACAAGACAACTGAAAGCAGGGTCTCAAAGAGATATCTGCACACCCATGTTCATAGAAACATTATTCACAAGAGAAAAAAGGTAGAAGCAACCCAAGTATCCAACAACAAATAAATGGATAAACAAAAGCTGGTATGGAATATACAATGGAATATTATTCAGCCTTTAAAAGGAAGGAAATTCTATCATATGCAAAAACATGGATAAACCTTGAGGACATGATGCTAAGTGAAACATGCCAATCATAAAAGGACATTATGGACAATTTCTACTTATAAGAAGTAGCTATAAGTAGTCAAATCCATAAATAGAAAAAGTAGAATGGTGGTTTCCAGGAGCTAGCAGGAGAGAACAATGGGTAGTTATTATTCAATGGGTACAGAGTTTCAGTTTTGCAACATGAAAAGAGTTCTGGAGACCAGTTGTACAACAATGTGAATGTACTTAACACTACTGAACTGCAAGCTTAAAAATGGCTCACATGGTAAATTTTATGTTGCTTATTTTGCTACAACTTAAAAAATTTTTTTTTTAACTGCCAGTTCAAAATATTACAGCTGACATCTGTTTTTATCTCTCCAGAAACTTATCATCCCAAGTGATTCTGTTAACACTACAGATCACAGTGTCCCACCTGACCCCCATCCACGCCTGCAGTGTCCACCTTCCAGACCAAGGGGTAACAAGCACACGTCTTTCAGAAGGATTTGATAAACAAACAACATCTTGGGACAGCCAGCTGTTCTCTTATTCAAAGCATGTGGATAAAACCTCACTGGCAGAAAATAAGACCAATGAACGGGAAGCAGAAATAGGCAGTATTCCTGCGGAGAAGGAGAGTGCCTTTATATCGTTGGAGTACATAAGCCATGGGCCCTCCTACAGCCTTCTTAAGACACAGGCCAATAAATCCTTTTTGTTTTTTTTTTAACTTAACCAAAAAAGAATACAAATGTCCAATAGAAAAGCAGTTTCACTGAACAACAGGTCCCTGAACAAGAATTTTCTCACCACAGATTCTTTTGGAACTTTATCTGCAGTATCATGTATCTCAAACAATAGTACACAAGTCCACAATTTAGAGAGTATAATTTACAATTTAACATAACATTTCATTTTGGGCCAGAATACTCTTACACCTCTGAAGGGAACAATGAATTTTTCAATTTAAATCTATACTACATAATATAGAGAGGGAGAGGTATACAATGCATAAAAGGTTTATACAGAAATAGATTTAGAAATATAAATGTTTCCAAATTACCTGAGGTATAATATAGAAGAGAGTGCCTAAATATTACGCTGAAATTGAGGTTTTGGGTGAAACACTCTAACAATTAAGTCCAAGAACAGGAGAATAACACATAGAGATCCTTTATCTGTGCCTTATTTAAAGAATTGTGATATTCAACCCAATGCTCCATTTACTATAGGTTGCCTTGGTTTGGTTTCCACTAATTACTGGCCAGGTTTAATCTTATTAAATTCAAATCTAATCAATGAGTGTTTACTGACTGCCTAGGTATAATGACTCTCATATGAACCAAGACTCATAGAGAAAGGCGCTCATATACTGAGCATGGTGCTAGGCTCCACAGATTTTGTCTGACTTAATGCAAAGAGGATATCTAAAAAGCTATCATGCTAGGTATTAATGTCAAACCAGTTTCATACCTAGAATCTGAAAGACACAGCATAAAGCTGAACAGAGGTGCCTGAGGCAAAATCTTAAATGTGAACTGTGTTCTACAAGGAGTGTAGCTATAAGTTTGTCACAAATTTTTGCAAAGATAAACTAGCCTTGTTGATTTCACAGAAGCAGATCTGACCAATAAAATAACTTTCAAACACAAGGAATACTATCCATGTGAAATCATTATAACCACTAATCAGCACGAGATGCATGTTCTGAAATTGCTTTTGGGCTTCTCTCTTCATTATGAAAGATAAGCAGCCAGTAATTTAATCATAATGAGGTAAAAAGAAGACTCTCTTTTGTGTGGAAGGGTTTTCAACGCTCACTGCAACACACCTAGTAAAAACAAAATGGCAAAGTTTCTCTCCCACCATTTAGCATGGCTTCTACCTCACACCTCCAGAGTAAATCTTAGAATGTGGCAGCCCAGAATGTTAACGGTACTTGCAGGAAAAAAATTTAACCCTTAGAAATACTGGTCAGAATTCTTACAGTCTCCAAGGCTGTATATTTGCCAAGAAATCTATAGAATTTACTGTCCAGAAGTAAAAGAGATCACAACGTATTTAAGCATCAAAAATGGTCGGCAGGGCTGAAGTGCTGACTGCAAGAATGGGAATGAAAGGAAAGCAAGGCTGTGACGATGAGAGGCTCTTTATACCATGCTAAGAAGTCTGGATAGACTTAATCCTAATAGCAAAATTCAGCTAGTGAAAGATTTTAAGCAAGGCAGTGATGTGCCTTCAGATTTGCATTATAAACGGTTATCCTGGCATCATAGAAAACATCCCCACTAAGCAGAAAAACACCAGTCATAAAAGCAAGATACATTTCCCAACTAACAAAAAGTTAAGCAAAGGGCAATACAACACTGTTTTATGGAAACCAGCTAACTTATGTGATTTTATACCTGACTGATGTAAAAGTCAAGGCCCCGCCCCTACTCCTATTAGTCATGTAAAAATACTGCATTTACTAGGGTATTTCATCAGCCTAGAAGTGACATAATGTTGGTTTCCTCTATTACAACTAAGTTATACAAAAATAAAAATTCTCACTACAACTTCACATTCAAGTGCACATTCTGCACTTACAGAATATCATTTGCCAATGAGAAAAAACATCAAAAGCAAATAAATTATTTTCATGTCATCTGAAGAAAGCTGTATCTGCCAATAATAGAGAATTATAATGGTCAGTATTTGAGATGTTACTTGCCAGTGGGTTGCCTGTAGGACAGTCAAGAAATCGACAGCTTCCTGCCAATGTTTAAGGCCATTTGTGATTTAAGTTTCTGTTTAATTTTCCAGAATTACATACTAAAAGTCATAAAATTGGTTATAACCTTTGACACAGTAAATTTATGCATTCTTCCTAATAAATTAGTAGCAGGAAAATGCTCTTTGTATATTTTTAAAGGTTCCCTACAATAGTCATTAAAAATAGAAATAGCTTAAACATTCTATCATAGATTTACTTAAGAAAAAGAAAATACATTAACACAACTAAATACAGCCATTCAAAAATGATTATTACAAAGACTCTACTACAACAGAATAAAAAAGTTTGAGAAAAGAGGACAGGTATATGTATCCAGCAATTAAAATTACATAATACATTACATATTTATACATTATGGATAAAGGCTACAAGAGAATAAGTAAAAATATAAAAGCTTAATGTAGGAGAGTAAAAAATTTCAACATTAAAGAAAGCATTTTTATTAAAGGCTTGCAGTATTACTATTATAATTTTAAAAAACTGCAACAAAGTTTTATCATTCTTAGGAACAAACTAATCTTAGGCTGATTCGTTTGAAAAAACATCCACACAGGCTCAGTGCTAGTCATCCAGCCAGTCCTTGGACTGAGCACCTAGAACATCTCACTCACCAAGTAGCTAGATCTCTCTTCTTTCATGAGATACTGTATTCACAGAATCCCCACGGTAATGGGGGGATCCCAGACAATCCTAATTTTTCTTAAATAACCGCTGAATCTTCTACCCATGGATATATCTCAGCCTCCTCAGAAGCATTTGAACAAATGAGTATTTTATTTTCTAAATTTTCTATGTGACTACGTTCTGTATCATTTTACTGCTCAATAACAAATCCAGCATGATGATGGATTTAAAAAAAAAAATCACTAAAGTGGTGGCCCAGACAGATCTTGGGCACTTAAATGCTCTGATTACTTTAATTCTCTACTGTAAAATGAGATGGAGGTATTCTCAGGTGACTTCAATTTCTCACACCTCTTAAAAGTATTACAAGATTTTATGATGACTGTGTGCTAATTAATAACCCTTAAACAGTATTTACTGGACAATGCCTATAAACTCAGAACCAAATATTCAGGTTCACGGTAGGCCTGTTCTCCATGACTTCTTAAAACCATTAGGGCTATCAATTCTAGCCTGAGAAAAGTAAACAAGACTCCAAGCCAGGAAGAAACTCGTTTGACTGCTTTGCTTTCTTCCAATATTCAAAGCAATATGCATTCTCACAAGAGTCTGGCTCCCAAATACCTTTCAGTGTCTCAATTTGAACTAGCATAAGCAGTATTTTCACTGGATTGGCAACTGTGTGGCAATATTCCTCTTTCGATGTTGCCTGATCCTTACTCCATTTTTTTTTAATTGAAATATAACAAGCATACAGAAAAGTATAAAGAACCATTCATCTTTAAAGAGGACTAAATAAGTCTCTCCGCAGTGTTCCTACTAAATGCCAAATGCAACGGCAGTGGTTCAGTGTACAAAGGTCAGTAACAGTGAAGACAGTTAACCAAATAAGTGCAATAATGTGTATACATTCCAGATGTGTCGCTTCAGGCATGACCCATAAGCCCTTAAAGCATACCGATGCAGGTAACATACTCAAATACACTAGCAGCCCTTAGCTATAAACAAGTTCTGCCTTTTAAAGAATTCATTCCCAGTTGGTTGTTTGAAACCTGGCGCACATTTCCCCAGACACACTGCAATAAATGTGGTTAAGTTTCCAAGCCAACACACAAAAAGCTAATTTAACACATAAAGTATCTGAAACACTATACATTTGCCCTGCCAAAAGAGCAGAAAACATTACTGCAGCCAAAAAGAACCATAAGTGATTTTGCCATCTCAAAAGCAGGAGTGTGAGGGAGCACTGAATGTTGGTTCATAAACGGTGCAGATGAAGTCTTAGAGGCAGTGTCTGGAGGCCTTAAGGCAAGTGAGCTCAGGAATTGTGAAACCAAGGTCCAGGTTGGCCTAGCTTTGATCAAATCTAGGTTCCTCCACTTAAAAGCCGGGTACCTTTAAACATTTTCAACCATTCTAAGCCTCAGTTTATTGATCTGAATTTCTGGCACAGAGTAAACATTCAATAAACAAGCATTTATATAGGTTTATTCATTTGCTTGAGACTATATAGCTTTTATTTTCCTTAATAAAAGAGTATCCTTAACACCTGGCTGTGTTTATCAGTCATTATTAGAAAATGTGCGGTTTCCACCCAAAACAAAAACACTTTTTCAAAATGTCTAGGCAAGAAATGCATAGGCAAGGGATTGATGAGAATGTATTACACACTAGAACAAGATAGCCTCAATTAAACTGAAGCAACATGGGACCAAAGACAGAAGAAAAAGGCAGGTATGTGATATAGCGGAGTCTTCCAGTAACAGAAGATATGAGGGAGATAATAGGGAACTTCCAGATAACTTATAGGCTGTCTACACAGGTAGGAAAAGAAAAGAGGAACAGTAAATAATAGTGGTAAACTCCAACAGGGTACTGGTACAAATACAGACAAACACGTACATGCATAAACATACATTCTCATTTAATTTTCACAATCCTGTAAGTTAGGAGCCATTATTATTATTATCCTTTTACAGATAAGGAAACTGAGGCACAGATCTTGAATAACTTGCCCACAATCACTCAGCTATGACTGATCATAAGCCATGATTCAAACACATAGGCTGGCTGCAGATTTGGGAGTCTAAACCACTATCTTATTACTGATGTTTCTATAATGGGAAGCCAACCATTTGCACAAGGAGATTTCCTACATCAGAAGTTCATAACTTGAATTATATCTACCTATAGTTACCGCTTACAAAGGTGTAAACATTATGCAATCATTTACAGATTTTCTGGCAACATTCAGTATTTGAGGCAGCCGTGGGTAACTTTTATTAAACGCTGCTGGATCCCCAGGCACTGACTGAAGCTATTTTGCAGGTTCTACCTCATTTAAGCTTCACAAAATCTCCTTTGTGACAAGTACTATGAAGTCCATTTTACACTTCAGGAAAATTATGGCTTAATTATGAGCCCAAAGTCACAGCGCTAGTATGTGGCAGAGGACACCCTCACATCGGCTCTTCCTGGTTCCAAGTCCAGCACACTTTTCATAAAACCACATCTGGTATGCTCAGACCCACACAGGTAAACACAAGACATGTTATATAACAACCAGGTAATATAAAGCAACCATGTTATATAACCAGGTAATATAAAGCAATATTAATATAACATAAATCTTGTCTGGCTTAAAATGTCAAAAACAGCAATGCAACTTTTAAGCTAAATATTTCACCAAAAAATAGCAAACTTTCTTTAGGACAGCTAAATGAACCCAATCACCCTGCCCTAAAACTTAAACAAAAAATTATTTCAGGTCTTTTTTTTTTTTTTTTTGAGACAGAATCTACCTCTGTCTCCCAGGCTGGAGTGCAGTGGCACCATCTCAGCTCATTGCAATGGTTTAAACAATTCTCCTGGTTTAAACAATTCCCAGGTTTAAAAAATTCTCCTGCCTCAGCCTCCTGAGTAGCTGGCATTACAGGCCCATGCTGTCACACCTGGCTAATTTTTTTTTTGTATTCTTAGTAGAGACGGGGTTTCACCGTGTTGGCCAGACTGGTCCTGAACTCCTGACCTCAAGTGATCCGCCTGCCTTGCCCTCCCAAAGTGCTGAGGATTATAGGCATAAGCCACCACGCCCGGCCTCAGGTCTTCTTTAAATCTAACATTAAGACGCATCAACGCATTTCTCCAAGGGCCTAAAACTGCTTCAAAAACATTACAAGAAACAAGTTTCCTAGGTTCTCCCTTTGAATACCAAAGTCAGGAGAGAAAAGGACAAGTGACAAGCCAGGAGAAAAAAGTCTTTCTGAAGAGTAGAAACATGTTTTGTTGTTGTTTACAATGCCCAAGAGCCTCAGATTTGAATTCCAGCTCTGCCATTTATTATATCTGTTTGCTCATCTGGAAAATGATGCCATTAAGATCCAAGTCTCTGGTTATTACAGGTTAAATTAAGTATCAAATGCAAAGTACATAACCCAACAACTGACACAGAAAAAGCTTACCTTGCCCACTCTCCTCCCTGTGTGGAATGATGTGCTACAAATCACACATACCTGGGAGGACACAACATATCCCAAGCACACGTTATCCTTCAGACGACAAGATCCTTACAAGATGCTTTGCTCATTTTCCACCAAACCCACATCATGATTCCCATATTGCCCAAAGCCTTTTTGCCCATTTTATACAGGATAAGTGCCTGTTTTACCATCTTGTTGTCACCACAGGTTGGGGAAACCAAAGGGCAACTAGTTATTATTTATATTTCTATTACCCCTCTCCAAAAAAAGGAGAGTTGAGGCTACCTATATAAATATAAAAGACATACACAACAGAACCATCAATTAAAAGGATTTAACACATGTGACAAGTAATCTGATGAGACTGAGGCAGAGAGATTATCATAAGAAAATTGGATAGCAACTAAAAGACAGTAACTTACCTTTTCGCTTTCTAGCAAGGAAGCACAATGAGTTACAGATCACATTTTTTCTTTTTCTTTTTATATTAAAGAAAACATTACAAATTTTTTCTTTGAGGACAGAGATCAATAACTTGCCTGAATTTATTTATCTAAGCCACTGGCAGAGCCAACGAGTCTTCCAAAATACTTGATGATCCTTTATAAAAGTGGAAATACCACTTTATATGTGACAAGTGAAAATACTACTTTAAACAAGAATCAAGGATGTAATCTGACCAAACTCCCTTCAGTAAAATGTTCCCACTTTGAATCTCCTACAAATTTAGAACGATTTGGATAGTTGTACACAAGATTTGTGTTTATTCAAGAAAACAGCCGTGTGCCTACTGAGAAAGGGGACATTACAACGAAAGAGATGGTTCCTGTCCTCAAGGGCCTTGTGAATGCAGAGTGGAGGTGTGTCTCCATAAGAACTGAAGCACAAAGCAGAACATGACGTGCTAGAACAGCAGATCACACTCTGCCAAAGGACTACATGTATACATACCACTTGTTGGGGCAGGGAGGGGCAGAGAGAGAAACCAGGGACAGCTGAAAGGGCCTTGAAAGTTATGGAATTCTGATAGATGGAAAGCATGAAGCATGGGGAGCGGGGAGGGGGGAGGAGGAGAAGGAGAAGACGACGAAGAAGAGAAAGAAGGAAGAAAGGAGGAGGAGGAGGACTGAAAAGCATGG
The DNA here is from genome assembly GCF_001604975.1 of Cebus imitator. Taxonomy (NCBI): domain Eukaryota; kingdom Metazoa; phylum Chordata; class Mammalia; order Primates; family Cebidae; genus Cebus; species Cebus imitator. The sequence goes on along the minus strand of NW_016107450.1, from coordinate 602,095 downwards.
GAAACAAATTGAGGCTTGAAAGCAAAATAATGAATAATCTATTTTTTTGGCACATTTTAGAAGGATGGAAACAAGAGAATATGCTAGAAAAGTTAAACTGAGGTTTTAGCACAAGTTACCTTTACTATCAGACTAAGGTGGAGTTTGAATTGTTTTCTATAGGTAATAGGGGCTTCTAAAGGCTTGTGATCAGGCGTCAGGCATGGAAAGATAAATACTACATGCGCTCACTTGTAAGTGGGAGCTAAATAATGTGTGCACATAGACACAGAGTGTGCAATGATATATCACCCAGGTAAAGAAAGTTAAAGGAAGATTGTAGCAGTGAGGACAGTGAGTGGCAAAGTTGCGGAATAGGAATACCAGGGAAGGGGCCCTGAAAGGGCCTGGGGAGGAGGTGCGGTGGAGCAAAAGCAGAAGGAGCGATCAGGGTTAGTCTAAGGCAGGGGGCAGCAGACTCTGGCCTGAGTCAAATCTGACCTGCTGCTCCCCATTTTGTACAGCCAATAAGCTGATACATTTTTATGTGGTTGGAAAAAAAATATTTTGTGACAAGTAGAAATAGAAATTTCAGTGTCCATACATAAAGTTTTATTGGAGCACAGCCATCCCCACTGCTTTACATGTTGTCTATGTCTACACTGGTGCTACAATGGCAGATTCAGTAGTTGTGATAGACTGCACTGTGCTCAAAGCTGAAAATGTTTGCTGTCTTTCCCCTCACAGCAAGTTTTCAGACTGCTGGTCTAGGGTTTTCAGGTTGGTGGAGACGGTGTTAACAGAAACAGAGAAATCAGCCATTATTATGATGATGGGTCAGAAAAAAAGATGGTATCAATCTTGGAGCAGTTAAATGGGAGGTGTCAAAGGACAGAGCAAGGCAGCTCAGTGTGAAACGGAAAGCTCACCCCACTGCAGGGGCCCAGCACTGGCTATCCCCTCTGCCTAGTACATTCTTCTTCCAGATCATTGCACTGCCTGGCTCCTACTCATTACTCATCCTTCAGGGCTGAGTTTAAATGTCACTTTCCCAGACCAGTAGCTCTTCTCCCAACCCCCACCATCTAAGCATTCACTACTTATACCTTGACAATTTTCTCTGTTGCACTTATCACCACCAGAAATTATCTTGTTTATCAATGTGTTTAACATCTTAGACTGTTGACTCCTTAAGGGCAGAGACCTTTCCTCCCTTATTCCCCATCGTTCCCAGTGCCTTGAATAGTGCCTGAAACTGTGCAACCAGTATTTGGGGGAGCTATGGAGCAGAGAGGAAGGAATATGAATAAAAAGAGACAACTGGGGCTCAGGCAAAAGTGGGTCACCTGCAGTTTTAGGGAACATATAATATCTACCATTCACAGAACCTTTAGGAAAGTCCTCACTAGGGGAGGAGGAGAAGTGAGAGAAAGAGAAGATACTCAAAAATTTTGAGAACAGAAGACAGAGAGGGGGAAAGGAATTCCTTACTGTGTCTCAGAAGCCAGACAGCAGTAGGGTTGAGGGACATCTGCCAGGAACAAGGTTTTCAGCAGCAAGAACTATTTTAGATAACTAGGGCAGAAAAAAGGTGTTAAAACATGACAGCAAGAAGGTCACCGGTGACCTCAAGGAAGCAGTCTTATGAGTGTGAAGGTGGCAGTCAGTTTGCAAAGGGTTAAAGAACGAGTGGGTGGGAGGAAGTGAAGGCTTTCAAGGCATTTGGCAGCTAAATGAAGGGAAAGAGGAAAGAGAGGAGAGGTACTCTGGGGATAGCAGTGAGGGGGTGGGATCCTTCTGTTTTTTTCATAGGACACAAATCTCATCATGTTACTACCCAGTTTAAACACCTCAGCTTCCACTAATATATTATTAGGCCCAAAAGTAATACAGCACATAAGGCCCTGCTTGACCAGGTTACTTCCTGCCTCACGCCTGCACCTTTGTTCTCTCTGCATCAGCTGTAGGGTGTTGGTCCCACCATAGGTCCTTCGAACATACTGCTGCCTCTCACTGGAAAACCTCCTCATTCGCTTAGCACAGCTCTTTCACCCATCAGATTTCCATGCATAAAAGTGTACTGCAGAGAGGCCCTTTTCTTACAGTCCACCTCTGACATGTCTCCTGGTACTCAGTGTCATTGTAACAAACAGTAATACAATTTCTGAATTGTTTTTTTCAACTAGCAAGGAACTTTTCTAAGGGCAGGAGCCAAGCCTGCCTTGTTCTCACATACATGTGATCTACACAGAGTTGCTAAATAAACAAACATGAAAGCCTAAGAGCATTTATGTTTCAGCCAGCTTGTACATGGTAAATGGCCTGGTTCCTAAATCACATCAGGTGGGCTTACAATTTATGTTCAGGCTAATGAAATCAGACTTCCTCTGATTTCCTCCTACTTTCAACCAACCCATGTGAATGGTCATTCTGCGTAAGTAAAAACATGAGATTCCTTGGAGTTACCACCATACATCGAATGATTTCCCCCAAAAAGATAACCCATATACTTCGATGCGTGGACTTGCCTGAAATTTTACAGAATGGTTTTAACTGAACAAAATTGGTCAGTATATTAAGACATCATGCATATTACTTTTTAGTCTATGTTATGTGAATTAATGCTAAAATAGGTTTGCAGGTACACCTGGTAAAAAAGCCATTATACCTCTATAATATAACTTGCATCTGTCTACCTCCCTGTGTCTGATCTACCAAATTAATTTAGTAACAACATTTTTCTCTGGGAAGATATATATTTGGCAGGTTATTTTTTCCTTGAGTTGTTTTCTTTTATCTTTTCTCTTAGTACAACATAAACATTATTTTAAATTATAATTGAAAAAATTGTTATAAATATAGCCTTACTACAATCTGATTAAATTAACTGTGCAAGCATGCCTACAGATATAATTGTGCTTAATTGAAATAACTGTTGTCAGTTCTAACACCCTTAAGCCCTTAAAACATCATCAAAAACAAATAAGAGTTGCATTCATTACAAATGGCTGTTATCTATTTCTACTTTATATGCTCAGATAAGACTGGTCTGAGTCACCAGGGGTACCTAAAAGTAACAGACCTAAATTTATGTTTTAAATACCTACAGGTCATCCTTTTCACCAGCTGAAGTGGACTTTCCTACCCACTGCCCCTCCGTACAAATCAAATTAGGGAGCTTTACTGTCTTTCTCATTCTAGAATGGGAAGACAAGGAAAGACACAGCTAACTCCTTTGCTGTCAAAGCATATGGGATGAGAATGATATCAAGAGCGCTTTTCCAATCACGTGGCAACAACTGTTCTTGAGTATAATAATGCCCAGACCCAAGAAACCAGTCCAACATATATATCACCAAGAAGAAAATACATTTGAAATATTTTAAAATACACATCTACAATTGGGAGGAAGGGCCAACTCTTTGTATCCTTTTACATTCTAGGTAAATCTTGCTTTAGGAAAACAAAATAGGTATACGGAAATAGAAACTGTAAAACAGCATTCCATAGAAACTGAATGCGTATTTGAGAGTCCCTTTAAACTCTTATAATTCCTTACCAGTAAAACTCCCTGGAGAATTATCTGATTTATAAGATATTTTAATTTCTACACAACTCTGAATACAGCGTTTTACAAACAAGTATATGTGGTGCCTCTGCCAACAGCCCACAACTTGCTAAGTAAACTGAATCAGTGAGGTCAACACAGTATCTTTATATTGACTTTCCCAGAAAGTCTAATACATTCCTACCAAATTATATACGTTGGATGGCATTTTAAATTAAATAAAAGCACCTTTGTTAATCATTTTTTTCTTAAAAAATAGAGTAAAACCTAATCTGTCTAGCACCTTTGGCACTATGTAATAAACCCTTCTAGATTTGAGAAGTTGGCTTCTTTTTTGATTTACTCATTGCTAACTGAAGTCCTTCTAACATAAAATATATCTGCTAGCCTTTGTTTTATATCTACTGGTGGCACCTTCCCTGCTATCTTAAAACATTCTGAATATAATTTGAGGGTTGTTTTTTTTAAATACACAGTCTATTTACCAATCATTAAAATAAAACAGACCAGGCATGGTGGTTCATGCCTGTTATCCCAACACTTTGGGAGGCCAAGGCAGGAGGATTGCTTGAGCCCAGGAGCTCAAGACCAGCCTGAGTAACATAATGAAACCTCTCTCTACAAAAAAATTAAAAATCAGCTGGGTATGCTGGCACATGTCTGTGGTTCCTGATACCCAGAAGGCTGAGGTGGAAGGACTGTTTGGGCCTGGGAGGTTAACGCTGCCTTTAGTTATGACCGCACCACTGCATTTCAGCCTGGGTGACAGAGCGAGACCTTGTCTCAAAATAAAATAAAATTTTTAAATAGCAGATTTTTAACTCATACTGGCATCATTTCAAAATCTCAAGCATAGTCATTCAAACCTCAAAACAACCTCAGAGGTAGGTACTGTCTTTATTGTCATTCTATGGATAAGGAAACAGGTGTAACTTGCTCGCAATCTCACAGCTAGGATCAAACCACACAGTGTAGATCCAGAGCCTCCAAAAACAGACTACCGGAATCAAAAAACAAAACAAGACTAAAATACATTCAGTCTGTTTTCTACTCAGAGGTGCCATAAATTGATCTGATTTAGTCTCCTACAGCTGGGTTCAAGTTATTATTGTCTTCTACGCAGATGACTGCAGCTCCTCTTTTTAGGTTTCATCATCAGCCTTCTTTCGCAGATCACTATTAAGTAACTTTCCCTGAGTTAAAACAAAGATTCCTCACTGGTGTTTTACCCTGAAGAAAACCTCTTCTTTGAATCTGTCTTTAGAAAGTTGCTGAAAGTAGCTTCTTATTCTGTCCCCAGATCCACTTGTACACTTCCTAACCCCTAAATGAGATGTCTGAAGTTGCCCTTTTCTGCTAGAGATGTGAACTTTCACTTCATTTAGGCTCAACAACTTGACCTGTTTCATGGCTTGATGTTCATTACTAATACCAATCACCATACTGTGCTATGATTAACAGTGCAACCTCAAATTGCTAGCATGGTGACAATGGTGTCTGCTCTCCACTAAAGGCCCTAGATTGTTTCACTTTTGAGTTACGGTTCTCCTTTTCATAAATCAGTAGAAACTCCTTATTCACTTCTAAGATAAAAATTAACACTGCTTGCCTTTGAGAACATGTCTTCCTGTATTCATCCACTTAACAACTCTTGTCTCTTAGGTTTGTTGTATTTAATCTTCTAATGGCTTAAAAACCAGTTAAACTGTCAAAAAAATGCTGTATAAATTAAAAGCAAATCAAAGTAGATTTTACTCCACTGTAAGGAAAGCATGGACGAACTTCATGACATCTTGTTTGGCTCAAAGCCTTTCTTGTTTCCTAGCAGTCTTCTGGATGGTTGATAAATGGCAAATAATAAAGGGCATTTCCTGGGATGGCGAGGAGAGTTGCACAGTGGTTAAATGAGGCTCACTCTTCATGGAACTCTCAGTGCTTCAGGTCTTCCAATTGCTAATGAGGTGATTCCTGAGCTTGGAAACTTCAAACAGCTTCTCATCTTCCCCACTCATTTGTTCAACACAGGCCTCAGTTCCTAACCTAATACTGCTCACAAACTTCTGGAAACAGTTACAGTCTTCACCATCTGGACCCAACCTGCACGTCCTGCCCTACCTCTTTCCGCTCCCTCCCAAGAGTTTTTGCTCTTATCTAGTGGCCACTTCCAAGTCTGCCATTGACACCACGTACACGCCCACTTTTATGTCTTTGCTCACACTATCTCTGCCTCGATTTCCTTTCCACCCTAAAACAAAGGAACTCCTTCTCACTCCTTAAGGCCCAACTCAAATGAAGCCTCTTCAAAAAAGCATCTGACAAGGGATCCAAGCAGGAATTAGCTCTCTTCAGGGTCCTGGAGCTCTTAATTCCCACTGCTACTACAGTATCATGCACAATGTGTTACAGCTATATGCACCAAGCTTATTTCCAAATTAACTGTGTCTTATCCTTCTGCCAGGCACTTAATAGGTACCAAAGAGATGCCTGTGCATGCAAAGAGTGAATTAATCTGTAACATTAAAAAAGGAAAGATAACGAATAAGGGGAAGCTACTCCCTAGTCCACAGACTTCAAAGGAAGGCCAGGAAGACTTCTTGGCCCTGAGGGCATGTTCAGAAGACCTGAGGCACTGAGTTCTATGAAGCGTGAGCTTCATCTGACCACTGTGCAACTCTCTCCTCACCATTCCAGAAAACACCATTTATTATCTGCCATTTATCAACTATCCAGAAGACTGCTAGGAAACATTTTACAATCACAAAGATTTGCTCATTTACATGTACATATAACCTGCAACTATGAAAGTGAACACGCTCTCACGGTCTTCCACTAGATTGTAAACTCTACAAGGACAAAGATTTTTATATATTTTGTTGTCTATTCACTCTCTGAGACTCACTGCAAAGCTTAACAAGCATTTACTGAATGAATAAAAGAATGTACAAAATGCTAGTGTGAACAGTACTATTAAGTAAATTCAGTTAGTACAGATTAAAAATATCCCAACAAACGCCAGCTCTGTCTTCTGGCCACAGTAGATTTAAAAGAAATTTTCCTCTTGCTTATAGAGCAGGTCTTTCCTCAGGACTGGGCAGTTTATTCACAGAGCACCAAGGAAGAACATATGCCCACTGCCAACTACAAAGAATCACAGATCATAAACCCTCAGAAGTGGAGGTGTCACGGAAATGAGCTTAATGTTTTATACTTTCCTGTTGCCTTAAACTGCCAAGAATGCTGGTGCACCTCAGAGGGAAGAATACTCACAGGAATAAGTTTCCTGCCCCTGAAACCCAGTCATTTCAACATGACAGCTGTTTGAAATCCCATGTTACCAGAGGGTTTGTGAGAAAGGAAGCAACAGTGGCACACCCAGCTGAGCATGGGGAGAATAAGAAGCAGAGAGGAAACAAGGTGAATGAGAATGTGGCTTGGAGGCAGCAAGGAAAGTATTAAAAACAATGAATCAGGCCAGGCGTTCATGCCTGTAATCTCAGCACTTTGGGAGGCAGAGGCAGGCCGATCACAAGGTCAGGAGTTTGAGACCAACCTGGCCAACATGGTGAAACCCCAACTCTACTAAAAAATAAATACAAAAATTAGCCAGGCATGGTGTCATGCACCTGTAGTCCCAGCTATTCAGGAGGCTGAGGCATGAGAATTGCTTGCTTGGGAGGCAGAGGTTGTAGTGAGCCGAGATCATGCCACTGCACTCCAGCCTGGGTGACAGAACGAGACTCCATCACAAAAAAGTGGCAGATCTACATCCATTTGTCACTTAAAAAAAAAAAAAAAAAAAAAAAAAAAAAAAAAAAAAAAAAAAAAAAACCTAAAAATAATAATAAAAATAAAAACAACCAATTTCTCTGATGCCTACTATAATGTAATTTACCTTTATATCATAATACTTAAAAAGAAAGGAATGAAGGAGCACCATCCCTGGTCACCAGCTACTCTCTGCTTTCTCATCATTAATTCTCCAAATCTTATCTGCTCTTATACAAAAGAAATTGGCAAGGATGTGAGTGTACCTAAATGGACAAGGGAGTAGAGCATGAATCACTTGTTCTCTCTGTTTTCTACTTTCTTGTATTTTCTAATTTTTCTATACTGAATTTTCCTTATTGCTATGATGGGAAAAATAATCTTTGTTTAAAGAAATTATAGAGCTAAAAAGTGCATGTTCTGACAATAAGAAAATGAAGTACACTAAAAAAAACCTTTACCCAAATAAATGAATAACAAAGAATCTGATAGTATCAAACCATCCACAGCCGGCTTTTTACTCAACATATTGCCTTGACCCTGGTCCCCTCAACTACCAGTAAATCTAATGATTCACTTATGAAAAATACTCTTCATATTAGTTATGATTTGCATAGCATGTCACAGTTTCCATGCATTATTTACCTGATTTCCCCCTCAAAACTCTGCGAGATGGCCAGGGTGAATACTTTTATTTCCACTTTGCAGATGATGAAAATAGGTGCCTGAAGTGAAACAATTTGCCACAACATGAGCCCAGATTTTCTTGTTCCTTACTCAGTATTCCAAAACAGGACTTCTCAACCTGGGCACTATTGGATGAAGAATTTGTTTGGGATGGGGGGCTGTCTTGTGTGTTATAGGATGTCTAGCAGCATCTCTAGCTTCTAACCACTAGATGCTTACCAACAGCACCACTCCCTTCCCCCAAACTGTAACAACCAAAAATGTCTCTAGAAACTGCAAATATCTCCTTGGGTGCAAATCGTACCCAATTGAGAATTACTGGTCTAAAAGAATCTGCAAAGTTCCTTCCGACATGCCTGTTCTATGGCATGGCTCCATATACCACTGAGCCACAATAAATCAGAGCATCCAATGCTGCCTCCTCAGCGAGATTCCGTTAATAAACCAATTCCCCATCCACTTAAAACAATGGTTTTAAATGTGAAAATGAACAATAAAATTTTTTTTATAAATATTCACATCTCAGACAATAAATCTAACAGCATTCTTATTAGGACATAAGGACATACAAAAAGGGATGTGTTTGGGGGTGGGGGGAACACCAGAGGAATCTGAGAATTAGAAAACACAGATCTTGGTCTTTTGCTATGCAGTTATATACCTTAGTGTTCTCTTGTTCTCTCTATACAAATGAGTATCAACCTACACGTTCTCAATCCTTGTTTCCGTCAGAAGTATAAACCTTTAGCCAAGCTCGCATTAAGATTGCCTAAATTACAACAACTAAAACATAGTTATATTTTGGAAAACGTTTGAATTATTTTACCTATATCTAATGTATGCATTCTCTATAATCACTTCCCAATGGTAGTAAAGAACTAGTATAGTATGGAATGGGGGAAATCATTTAAACTGGCTGTATTCAGTGTGGAGTATCACACTGCAATCCTAGCAGTAAAAAAATACAGTTTTGTACCTACTTAGAGAAACTTAGACTCAGTGAAAGTGCTTAGTTAAAATGATATATAGAATTAAGAAGAGGTTATGATTCTTCCTATTTATAACGTCCACAGTCATTCAACTATGATGTCCTCACGTCTTTAAATGTAATCTGGATCTATACAAGGGAGACATTTTCTCCACATTACAAAGCACATTGTACCAGAAATGTCTGGAACCCTGGTGGTCTCCATTAATCTTCACCACAAAGTACAAAAGAACAAACACATTTATCGTTCAACGAAAATAATTCCCTGGTCTTGGAAAACATCAGAGTCACCAAAAGGAAAATCAAGAAACACCACATAATGGAGTTTTGGAAAGGGAAGAACAAAGATTCAATCAATACAAAATGCTCATCTTAAACAAAATCTATGGTGCCTACACCCATACGTAACCCAAATTTTTTCAAAAAAAAAAAAAAAAAAAAAGCCAAAACCCAAACACTCCCAGATTACATCTGTCTCTGCATTGTTCTCATTATTAAACTACCCAAGGGTTTTAATGTTTTACTCCCCGAAAGAAGTAATGACAATTTCATACCACTGTAAATTCTTGTCACTGAGAGAAAAGCCCTATGACTCGGGGAAAAAAAGTGTCAACGACATGTGTAGTGATGTATTCAACCAGAGGCAGAAGGCAGCTCACAGCCACGTAGTAAGAAGAGTGGCAGGAAGGACGGGGTCCCCCTCCCCAGGAACACACAGGAAATCATGGAGTGCAAACCCTCCAAAAAACGTGTGCACAAACACCTGGCAAACATCTCGTCTTTTATCTAGAAGTTCCTTGGTAAAAACACATCCAAGAAGCCCATATCCCAGGGACCCTGGGCAGTGACTTTGGAGGAGTGTTTATTAGTCCTCCGATGCTCCCAGTTGCCGACCGCGCGCGGACGGAGTTGGAGTTAGTGAGCCAGAGAACAGCCCCAGTTTCGATTATCAGTCTCTTTCCAGTGGAATTCGCAATTCCCCGGTGGTTCTCTCCCTCTGTTCCCTTTCCCTGGTCCTATCGCCCACGGTCACCTTTCCCACTTCTCGCTGGCTACCTGGGGCCTGGTTCCTAACAGAACCTAAGAGGGGAGGAGGCGTTTCCCGAGTTCGCAGACGCCCACCACCCGGCTCCAAATTCCAGAAACTTTCCCTCGCTGAGACTGCAAGGAAAGAAAAAAGCTAAGACCCTCAGCCTCCGTCCTGGGGCCGGAGAAGAAAACCTTTCTGCGCTCCCACCTCGGCCGGGGGCTGGCGGTCAAGTTCGCGGTGCAGGGAGTGAGGGACGTCAGCCCTCCAGCCCGCGCCTGTATCTCCGGGTGGTATAAACAGGATGTCAGACAGCGCGCTCCGGGCTTGTTTATGAAAACTTGCCGTGCGCGCTGGGGGAGGGGGCGGCCAGGCTTAACCGCTCCCCTCCCGGCCCGGGGCCCCCGCCCGGCGACCTCCCCGCCGCCCGCCGGCTCCGCGTAACTGGAAATCCCCGCCTTCCCCTCCCGGGCCGCGGGGTCCTGCGCAGCGCTCCGGAGCAGCCCGGGCCGCACAGCGTGAGGACGGACCGACAGCAGTGGCCGCGCCTCCGGTCAGCCAGGGCTGCTCGCCCCTCGCCTGCCGACCGCGGCTGCCCCGGCTCCTCCGGCTCCTCCACCTCCCCCGGTGACACTCACCACTTCCGTGTGCGTCTGGGCCGGGCGGCGCCGGGTCGCTGCGCTGGCCGGGGTCAACGGGCCGGCTCGCTAGGCGGCCAGCCCCGCTGGGCCCCAGCGTGCGCGCACCCAGGGCTGAGGAGGGGGTCGCGGCGAGGACAACCGAGGCTGGGCGCAGGCCCGCGCGATTTGCAGCTCCGGGCTATTCCGCCGCCGTCGCGGACTGCGCTGGGCGACGCACCGCCTCCCGCCCCGCCCCGCCCCGCCCCGCGGCCGACCCCACCTCGCGACCGGCCCCACCCCCGCGGCCGCCCGACCCGCCCCTCGCGACGTCACCAGCGGCAGCCCCAGAAAGCTAGGCGGGGACGGGCTCCCGGCGGAGACTCTGCGCGTCTGGCCTGCCAGCCCCGGCCCCATCCGTCTTCGCTTGAGCCGCCGCCCGGACTCGCCTAGGTTCACCGCGTCTTCCAGAGTCTAGAATCTAGAAACTCATCTAGGAAGCGAGGAGGGAGGCCTGTAGATTGGCCCCTCCCAGCTCTGGAGCCCCCTGCGCCACACCTTTGTGAGCTCGTGGCATAAATTCATCCCCCTCCTCCGTATACGCTCCGCTTCTCACCCCAGCTGAGTAAGAGGGGAACTAGTGAAGCACTAGACCAAAAAGAACTTAGGCGTAGAGCCCCCAGCTTCGACAACCTACTGCAGATGCAACCCATTCCGTATTTTAAAAGCACTTTACGTGGAAAGAAAAAAGCATATGCATCACAGGAATTAGAACTACATTCACTGATACCTGATGTATGCACAGCCCTTTTCATTTTTAACTAATAACCTCTCAAAGTGATAGTATCATTTTATCCATGAGGAGCAAATTATGTCTTAAGTATCTTAATCAAGGTCACATTGCAGGCAGGATTCATACTCCGTAGGGAGTCCACGGACAAATCCTAACAATTTTATTTCCTTAGGTATCTCTCCAGCCGGTTCACTTGTCTGTGTTCCAGCAACATGGTCCGAGCTGCCACCATCTCTCAACTGAAGGGACCACAAACACCTCTTAAACCGTCACTCTGCATTCACTCCAGCCCCCAGTTCTCTACAATGAACTTTTAAAAATTCAGATGTGTTCCACATATTCCTATGCCTAAAACACTCCAGCGACTTCCCCCTTAAAATCTTTCGTGAAAATCCTCCGAGGCCTTGCACGGTCAGACTTATGCAGCTTCAGGGCTGTGGACAGAGGCTGCCCCACCTGTGCTGACCTCACTAACCCTGCTGGACAGTTCCTGACCACTTGAGTTACTGCAGCTGAAACTGAGCAAGACATTCCGGGTATGGAATAAAGTCGAGCATCCGAATTAGGCTACTGGATTTGAGGTTTGGCCTCCACCACTAACCACCTGTGTTGCCCTAAACGATTCTGAGTTGACTCATGAAAGTTGAGCAGAAGACAAAATTATCTCCAAAGTGTCTTCCAAAAGGAAAGAGAAGAGGAGCAGAGAAAACCAGAGATCAAAGCAGACAGGGAGGTAACCCGGGTGCCTGCATTGTGGATGTTTGTGTGCAAGTCCTGTCTCGCCTGCCACACTTTGAACACCACCTCAGGGCTGTTTGCATCATTTTCTTCACCTGTTAAATAGGGATAATGTCTTCCTTAAAGGGGTTTTGCTGAAGGTGAACAATGATAATATAGCCCACATGGCATGGGCTCGGGAACTGGTAGGGATTTTTATTGAGCTGGACCATAAATAACCGGTGAGAGTAACATGAAGGGAGAGAGATGTGAAAGAACAGCATTTCAGGTGAGGAGGGTAAAGAAAAAGGAAAGTCAGGAAGGCAGCAGTGAATCTATTGTGCCCAAGAACGAATCTGGCTGTTCACAAAGTGGAATCAGGGTAGAAGGCCTGATCACTTGAGTTACCGCAACTGAAACTGAGCAAGACATTCCAGGTGTGGAACAAAGTCAAGCACCCACATTAGGCTAATGGATTTGAGGTTTGGCCTCCACCACTAACCACCTGTGTTGCCCTAAACAATTCTCCATTTAGATCCGTTCATCTGTAACAGGCATTGTGCTAGGTGATGAGGATTCAGCAAAAAAAAAAAAAAAAAAAGACTAGGTTCCTGACCTCTGAATGCTCAATGTGCGATCAGAGAGACAGCCAAGTAACAATTCAGTGTAATTCCTTGTCCTGTAATGGTGACCACAGAAAACAGTCGCCCAGCCGAGTCTGAGAAAGACAGAAGAAACTTCAAGTAGCAGACACAAGGCAGGAGTCGGGAGAAGGTGGAATATTCAGGCAGTAGTAGCATATGCTGGGTGGGTGTGGCAGCTCACGCCTGTAATCCCAGCATTTTGGAAGGCCGAGGTGGGCAGATCACTTGAGATCAGGAGTTTGAGACCAGCCTGGCCAACATGGCGAAACCCCATCTCTACTAAAAATACAAAAATTGCTGGGTGTGGTGGTGGGAGCCTGTAATCTCAGCTACTTGAGAGGCTGAGGTATGAGAATTGCTTGAACCCAGAAGGCAGAGGTTGTAGTAAGCTGAGACTGTGCCACTGCACTCCAGCCTGGGTAACAGAGAGACTCCCTCTCAAAAAAAAAAAAAAAGTAAACTAGCTAGGCATGGTGGCACATGCCTGTAGTTGGGAGGCTACTTGGGAGACTGATGCTGGAGGATCACTTGAGCCTAGGAGTTCAAAGCTGCAGTGAGCTAGGATCACACACCACGGCACTTTAGCCTGGGCAACAGAGTGAGATCCCATTTCTTAAAAAAAATATAAGTATTTGCTGTATGACTGGGGAATAAGAAAAGATGAACCCCATGCAAAAACTTATGCTTAAAAGAAGTGGTGCATTTTTGAAAGATTTAAGAAGGTTTTTATTTTAGAAGAATCACTGTAGAGCAAGGGCTGTCAACCTCAGCACTACTGACATTGTGGACTGGACAATTCTTTGTTGTAGTGGGAGTGTCCTGTGCATTGTAGGATGTTTAGCATCATCTCTGGCCTCTAACTACTAGGTGCCAGTAGCAATTCCTCTTGCTCCCCAATCACACTCCCCCACAACTCCCACTCTCCTCTTTTCCCAGCTGTGACAACCAAAAATGTCTTCAGACATTGCCAAATGTCCCCTGGGGTGCAAAATCACACCCAACTGAGAACCAGTGGTCTAGGGATGATGGGTAAGATTAATTGGAGGGCAAGGAGATTTATTACATGGCATTGTAAAACTGCAAGCCACAAGGGATGAGAGCCTGTCTAAGGTAGTGGACTGGGGAAGGATACTGTGGAAGATGCAAAATGCCTGAGGACAAAAGCATTGGCAACAAAAGCATCGGCAACAATAGCCAAAATAGACAAATGGGACCTAATGAAACTCCACAGCTTCTGCACAGCAAAAGAAACAGTCATTAGAGTGAATTGGCAACCAACAGAATGGGAGAAACTTTTTGCAATCTACCATCTGACAAAGGGCTAATATCCAGAATCTACAAAGAACTAAAACAGATTTACAAGAAAAAAACAAGCCCATTCAAAAGTGGGCAAAGGACATGAACAGACACTTTTCAAAAGAAGGCATATATGAGGCCAACAAACATATGAATGCTCATCATCACTGGTCATTAGAGAAATGCAAATCAAAACCACATTGAGATACCATCTCATGCCAGTTAGAATGGCGATCATTAAAAAATCTGGAAACAACAGATGCTGGAGAGGATGTGGAGAAAAAGGAACACTTTTACACTGTCGGTGGGAGTGTAAATTAGTTCAGCCATTGTGGAAGACAGTGTGGTGATTCCTCAAGGACCTAGAAATAGAAATTCCATTTGACCCAGCAATCCCATTACTGGGTATATATCCAAAGGATTTTAAATCGTTCTATTATAAGGACACATGCACATGAATGTTCATTGCGGCACTGTTTACAATAGCAAAGACTTGGAACCAGCCCAAATGCCCATCGATGATAGACTGGACAGGGAAAATGTGACACATATACATCATGGAATATTATGCAGCCATAAAAAACAGTAAGTTCGTGTCCTTTGTAGGGACATGGATGAACCTGGAAACCATCATTCTCAGCAAACTGACACAAGAACAGAAAATCAAACACTGCATGTTCTCACTCATAGGTGGGTGTTGAACAATGAGAACACATGGACACAGGGAGGGGAGCATCACACTCTGGGGTCTGTTCGGGGAAACTAGAGGAGGGACAGCAGGGTGGGAAGTTGGAGAGGGATAACATGGGGAGAAATGCCAGATATAGGTGATAGGGAGGAAGGCAGCAAACCACATTACCATGTAGGTACCTATGCAGCAGTCTTGCATGTTCTTCACATGTACCCCAAAATCTAAAACACAATGAAATATATATATATATTTTAAAAAATGCCTGAGGAGGTGGAATCGACAGTGCTTGGTGACTTGATTAGATGTGACTACTGAGGCAGAGAGAGGAATCTCACATGACTCCCAAATTTTCTGAATTGGTTAACAAGTAAAAATACAAAAATTAGCCAGGTGTGGTGGCACGTGCCTGTAATCCCAGCTACTCAAGAGGCTGAGGCACAAGAATTGCTTGAACCTGGGAGGTGGCGGTTGCAGTGAGCCAATATCACACCACTCACCACTGCACTCCAGCCTGGGCAACAGAGAGACTCTGTCTTTTAAATTAAAAAAAAAAAAAATAGGCACTTTGTAGAGAATATGTGTGATATATAGGAGACACACGATAGTATAAAACAAAATAATACAAATATTTCCTTCTAACTTGTAATCCATGACATCTAAATTTAACTAAACCAAATGCAATATAGAAGCCTCTTATTAGAAAATTATCTAAAATAATAATTACTACCAACCAACAATCATACAGTTTCAGACATAAATCTTCATCAAAAGAACATGTCCCCATCAGTCTGTTCCTCTGCAAAAGCTATTGCCTAGATAACAGTGGAAAAATGCGTTAGATGCAAACAATGATGTGTGCCAGCAGCACTAAACTAAACTAAAACCCCATTATACAAATCCTGAAATTTTATTTCAAAAGCTGGAAGCTGGAGAAAAAATAGCCTGTAATCTTGCAAACCTGATATAAAGCAGTCACCATTTTGTATATTTTCTTACTATTATCTTTTTCTAAAGAGCATATTTTTTGTATAGTCATGGCATACATGTCACTTTGTAAACTGTTCCTTAAACTTAATTGTAATTCATGAGCATATTTCAGTGTTTCTATACAAGTTTTCATAACGAATGAACTTTTTCATGCAAATAATTTTTTTTTTGAGTCAGTCTCACTCTGTCACCCAGACTGGAGTGCAATGGCACAAACACAGCTCACTGCAGTCTTGATCTCCCAGGCTCAAATGATCCTCCCACCTAAGACTCCCAAGTAGCTGGAAACACAGATTTGCTCCACACACCCAGCTAGTTTTATTTTTTGTAGAGACAGGGTCTCTGTATGTTGTCAGGGCTCAAATTCCTGGGCTCAAGTGATCCTCCCACCGTGGCCTCCCAAAAAGTGCTGGGATTATAGGCGTGAGCCACTGCCCCTGGCCTGATTATTTTCTTAACCTGCATCACTGTCTAACATTATTCTAATTATTTATTAATTTACTTGTTTTCACAACTTTTGTGACTAGGAACTTTTTCTGTCTTATTTCACTTTTCTGTTTGCAGAATAGAATAGTGCCTAGCACATAGTTTGGTACACAACAAATATTTCTTGTATTCGTTTAAACTTAAGGAGAGGGAATGCCTCTAGAATCACAGAGAATATCACAATGCAAACAAAAATCCACAACACTTCAACGTGGTTGAGTACAAGAAAACAGAAAACTTCTGCAGATATAGTTTTTTAGGGCAAATAACATGCCGTAAAATGCATATCAAAAGTATGACAGGGCTGGGTGCGGTGGCTCACGCCTGTAATCCCAGCACTTTGAGAGGCTGAGGTGAGCAGATTGCCTGAGCTCAGGCATTTGAAACCAGCCTGGGCAACACAGTGAAACCTCGTCTGTACTAAAATACAAAAAATTACCCAAGCATGGCAGCGTGCGCCTGTAGTCCCAGCTACTAAGGAGGCTAAGGCAGGAGAATTGCTTGAACCTGGGAGACGGAAGTTGCAGTGAGCTGAAATCGTGCCACTGCACTCCAGCCTGGGCAACAGAGCGAGGCTCCATCTCCAAAAAAAAAAAAAAGTGTGAGGTCAGGAGTTCGAGACCAGCCTGGCCAACATGGTGAAACCCTGTCTCTACTAAAAATACAAAACTTGGCTTGGCGTGGTGACACGTGCCTGTAATCCCAACTACTCAGGGGGTTGAGCCAGGAGAATCGCTTGAACTCAGGAGGTAGAGGTTGCAGTGAGCCAAGATCGTGCCACTGCACTACAGCCTGGATGACAGAGTGAAACTCCATCTCAAAAAAAATAAAAATAAATAAAAAATTATGGCAGAAAAGCCTGGGCAACATGACAAAACCATGTCTCTACAAAAAGTAGCCAAATGTGATGGCACGCACCTGTAGTCCCAGCTACTTAGGAGGCTAAGGCAGGAGGATCAATTGAGGCCAGGAGGTTGAGGACGCAGTGAGCCATGACCACACCACTGTGCTACAGCCTGGGCAACAGAACAAGACCTTGTATCAGAAAGAAAAATAGTATGACAGATAAAATATTGCTATCTTTATTAAAGATCTCATTATTACAAATTGACAGAAGATACCATGACCTAGTAGATGGTGGGCAAAGAACAAAAACAGACAATATTCCCCTACCTGCTCTTGCACATGCATATTGATATGTTAAAAGAAAAATAGAAACTAGTGAGAAAACATAGGGAAAATCATTAACTTCTTTAATAATTGTAAAAATTCAAAATTAAAGCTACAAGTTACGTTTTTAAAACATTAAAAGTGCAAACTATTTGAAAACTTATAGTGCCCACTGTTTTAGACTCTGATATGGTGTACATTTTTCAGGGCAGGGTAGATTTGTGGAAAATGCATAGAAAGTAACTTGCCAATATTGATCTATGAATTAATCTAAAATTATGCAGTCCATTTGACTTAATCCCATTTCTGTGACTGTGCTCTAAAGCAACTGTTTTAATATTCCATTTAGGATGGATGCAGTGGCTCATGCCTATAATCCCAGCACTTTGGGAGGCCAAGGCAAGTGGATCACTTGAGCTCAGGAGTTTGAAACCAGCCTGAACAACATGACAAAATTCATCTCTGCAAAAAATACAAAAATTTGCTGAGTGTAGTGGCTTGTACCTGTAGTCCCAACTGCTCAGTAGGCTGAGGTAGGAGGATCACTTGAGCCTGGGAGGTTGAGGCTGCTGTGAGCTACGATCCTACCACTGCACTCCAGCCTGGGTGACAGAGTAAGACTCTTGTCTCCAAAAGAAAAAAAATCAAATTAATATTTATTGTTTAAAAATTATTTGCATAGGCTAGGTGTGGTGACTCATGCCAACTCCAGCACTTTTGGAAGCCAAGATGGGAGGAGTGCTTGAGGCCAGGAGTTCAAGACCAGCCTGGGCAACATAGGGAGACCTTGTCTACAAAAAAAATTTAAAAATTAGCTGGGCGAGGCAGCATGCACCTGTAGTCCTAGCCATGAGGAGGCTGAGTCAAGAGGATTACTTGAGCCCAGAAGGTAGAGACCACAGTGAGCCATGATTGTGCCACTGCAGTCTAGCCTGGGCGACAGAACAAGACTGTATTTCAAAGAAAAAAATAAAGGAAATGAAAAGGGAAGAAAGAGATTTAAGGAATATAAAGAGAGGGGAGGAGGACATAAATGTTCATTCTATTTTTTTATTCTAATATATTTTATACAGCTAAATATTTTACATGTTCAGTATTTAAACCATATAAGATTTCGATGGATGTTTTGAAGTGTCAAAATTGCTATTTTTTTAAAATCAAGACTGCCATTTTCTCTTGAAAATATAATATTAAGTAAATGTTCACCCTTTGTTTAACAATCTCTTCCCTCATTTCACTTTGCAAAAAAAAAAAAAAGGAAAAGGAAAATCAAATGTTGAATCTCTTACAGCTGAAATAACCTTTGACCCTGATTGAGCAGATCTTTGTCTACATGCTCACTAACCCATTGAATCAGCTTCCATCTAAGGCGGGGAAGTGATTAGACTTACAGGAAGGAGGCCCTTTTCTATTGCTTAGTACCATGCAAACAGTAGGCTGTCTAAAATACTTATTCATAATGACAGAAAGTAAGAAAAAAATCTGATTAAATATAATGGGAAGGAAAGGGAATATATATAATGTTTTAGCTTAAAGGTATCATGTATGGTGTATAATAAAAGTTCAATAGATATTTGCTAAAGATATAATTCAATACAGAAAAAAGATGAAAAGCAAATGAATCATATATGTATGTATAATTGTAAATGTCCACATTACCTTTTTAGACTAAAAGTTTTCAGGTAATTGTTCAAAGTAGAACTTTGGTAACTCTATCATAAATTCGATACATAGGTATCACATATTAGGTACTGCCCTAAAATCATTGCTTGAGAAAAAACTTGATTCTGATTTGGAGAATTTCCTTCACCAATTTCTGAAGAACATCAGGTTTATCTTCCTCAGATACTTCAACTGTCATAAAACGTCAACTTCACTCTTAGTCTAAGTGCCCCACAGATGTGTAGTTAAGGTAACTTTGGAGTAATACCAACTTAAGTTTAAATTTCAGCTCAGCTCCGCAATTTACTAGAGTGTATCCCAGGCAAGTTCCTTATACATAAAATTGGAATCATACTACCCAGCCCATTTACCTTAGTAAATGGTTATGGAGGTTAGGTAAGAAGGTTTATATAAACTCACTATCCCTAGTATGGCACATGGATCTGCCCTTAACTAGCTAGCAGCTAGCTGGGGAACATACTATTCAAGTCCACCTGGAAACTTGTCAGACACTAGCTAGGCAAGAGATGTACTAGGGAAAATGCCCGTGAAGGATCAAGGGAAAGGAAGCAGAGGAAAGTGAGGAAAGCCTCCAAACCATGCTGCAACTCTGATATCTGTGGAAGTAGAGAAGGGAAAGAGATGATCAGGATAGAGAGTCAAAGACTGTAGCACAGTTCCAAAAAAGCCCTGGTTAGGCCAATCAGAGTCCTTGAGCCAAAGTGGCCACTTCTCACAGGAATTGCCCAGCAATTTTTTTTCCTTTTTTAATTTTGTGAGACGGAGTTTTGCCCTTGTTGCCCAGACTAGAGTGCAATGGTGCGATCTTGGCCCACTGCGACCTCTGCCTCCCAGGTTCAAGCAATTCTCCTGCCTTAGCCTCCAAAGTAGCTGGGATTACAGGCATGCGCCACCACGCCCAGCTAATTTTGTATTGCTTTTTTTTTTTTCTTTTAGAATCAGGGGCTTCACTATATTGCCCAGGCTGGAGTGCAGTGGCTATTCACAGGAGTGATTGTAGTACACTGCAGCTTTGAACTCCTGGCCTTAGCCTCTTCCTGACTTAGCCTCCTGTCTAGCTAGGACTATAGGCATGCACTGCAGTACCCCAAAAGAACTGACCAGCTTTTATATACCTACCATGCTCAGTCATCAGTATGGAAAGCCCAGCTCCGTGCAAACATGGTGGCGTATGCCCACGGAGGCAACAGCTGGGGCTGTCAGTCAGTCATGTTCCCACAGCAGGAGATCTGCACTTTCAGGTGGCCACATTTCAGGCACTGGACTGCACAGATCCACCTCTGCATGCATGCTCAGGGAGCAGCCTCTTCGCAAGTCCATGGACTGCTCTTCCTGAAGGGAAACTTAGGAGTGATAGGTTAATAGGACAAACTATGACCAGGTCTCAGGCCCAACCTGGTTCTCATCCTGTCCCTTTGGCACAGTCCATTTCCCTCACCTTTAGCTATCACCTTGGCAAGTCCGGATGGCTTATTGAGAGATGTTATGCGATGACATGACCTAAGTCTTCATTCCTCTTAGATCTGAGCCCTTTGCAGTCATACCCTTCTCAGGCCAGGAGCACCATACACACCAATCCTAATTCCAATGAGTCAAGGGAGTACCAGGAAAGGCCCAAGGAGATCTCCTGGGTTCCACAAATCTTCCTCCCTAACCCCATCCGCTTCCTTGGGCTGATGAGAATGTATTCTCCCTGTCATCGTGATGGCTGTTTTCTCCTGCCGGTCCCTGGAGACAAGGAATTCAGAGTGCCCTGGTGGCAGCCATAATTTGTAATTCAATGGGACTCTTTGTCTCCTGGCAAGAGTAGACTGAGTTTGGGGAACAGGATCTTTAACCTTTGATGAACACAGAGTTTTGGGGACTGGAAGGACAGTTCCCAGTGGGTCATTGGGAGTGATGGCAAGTGGGACCACTGCTATTTTGACCCCTTTTTTCTAGATTCATTTATTCTTTTTATTGTGGACACAGTGCCATATAGAGGTCTCTGATTCAATGCATCATCCTAGCTTTTTAGAAGGTTGCCTCCTATCGCTGCAGGTATGCTTTTGAAAGGCCATTTCCACATTCTGTGAGGTCAGCTGTTCTGAGTGGTGTTATATATGACCCGTGGACCCCACGGTCATGGACCCACACATTTTGAAATTTTATGTAGCATCTTTTTTGGCTACGTATTTGCCTCTAAAGGACACTATATTAACCATCTCTGCAATTCCTGCAGATTAAGCCACCTTGGCTGCTCCTCTGACCTTGTTGGTTATTATGGTAATTGTGAACTCATGGCTTCTGGGAGTCACATACTTCCAGCTGGTCTCTACTCCTTGACCAGAGCTCCCACCATGCCCATGGCTGTAAAGGAGCTCACCTGTGGGATCACTCTCCTACTTTGAGCAATGGCCTGCAGAGGAGGCTACTATTGTGCTTCCTAGTGACGCCAATGTCTTTCTCAACAGTGTATTCTTAATGGTCTTGGTGAAGACCTCAGTGGGTCTTCTGGTCTTACATGGTATTTCCATCCTAACATGCCCCTTCCCTCAACCTTTTAATCTTTCCTCTACCTTCTGCCAGGGCAACTCGGGCTTCTCCACTTTACCCGGGTTTAGTCACTACCTTTTCCAGGCTTCTAAAAGCCACCCCACAATAAGTTTGCCTCATCCTCTAGGGTCTTTGCTAGGGCATTAGATCCTGTGTCTTGAAAGAGTGTCCTTAAGTCTGAGCTCCAGAAATAGCTGTACTTCTCCTGGGCAATGTTCCTTATCACTTACATAGCTGATTGTATTTCTCCTTTTGATCTGATTGTTAAGAACTTCAGAAACCTCGAGGTGTAGTGGCTCACACCTGTAATCCTAGCACTTTCGGAGGCAGAGGCTCTACTCAGGTGGATTGCCTGAGCTCAAGAGTTTGAGACCAGTCTGGGCAACACAGTGAAACCCCGTCTCTACTAAAATACAAAAAATTAGCCAGGTATGGTAGTGTGTGCCTGTAATCCCAGCTACCTGGGAGGCTGAGGCAGAAGAATTGTTTGAACCTGGGAGGCAGAAGTTGCAGTGAGCTGAGATCGTGCCACTGCACTCCAGCCTAGGTGACAGAGCAAGACTCCATCTCCAAAAAAAAAAAGAAAAGAAATTCAGAATCAAATTTTAATTATACATCTATTACATATACAGGATACAGATATATAGGAACTTACGACATGTGCTTTATATGCTGTACTTCACAACAGCTTCATCTTTTTTTTATTGTTTTTGATACAGGATCTCCCTCTATCACCCAATTTGGAGTGCAGTGGCACAACCACAGCTCACTTCAGCCTTGACCTCCTGGCTCAAGCGATCCTCCCACCTCAGCCTCCCATGTAGCTATGACCACAAGTGCATGCCACCATGCCCAGCTAAATTTTGTTTTATTTTTTGTAGAGATGAGGTCTTGCTATGTTGCCCAGCCTGGTCTCGAACCCTTGGAGATAGCAATCCTCCTATCTCAGCTTCCCAAAGTACTGGGATTACAAGCATGAGCCATTGCACCCAGACATCTTTTTTTTTTTTTTTTAACATTTTCACTTCATACTGAATCTCCTACTTGCATTTATTGAACACACTATCTTCCCAGCACTGTGCTAAGTACATATGTGTTATCTCATTTAACCCTGGCTTTCCTACTGTGTGATCTTAAGGAAGATACTGAACTTCTATACGCTTTAATTTCATCATTGGTAAGTAAGGATGATCCTAATGTCCACTTTGTAGGGTTATAATGAGGATTAATGATAGTAGTTAACATCAGCAGTTATTAAAATATACTCAAATATTTTTGCCTAAAACAACTCAAAATATCTGATTTAATTATTTTGTAGGATGTCAATGTAGTAATGTCCAGAAAGATAAACATTCGTTTATTATAAAAACACTCAACATACAGAGCAGAATAAGTGTTACTAAGCTTATTTATTACAGCTTTAATGTAATTAAAGACTTTTGTGGTTTCTGTAATTAAGAGCAACATAACAGAATCAATAAAGCTTAAGACATAATGAACATCCATACAGAACACGTATTTATGTTTTTTTTTTTAAATAGGTAAATGAGATGATGGCCCCCTCTGAGGGCAGTGCGCCCGAAGATGCTTTACTTCAAAATCCATTCAGTTTTACAGGAATCTCAGATTGCTTTGGGCTGTCTTACTAGCCATAATAACGAGGCTTATTCTACTCCTGGGATTTAGTATACTGTATTAATAATTAAAGCATCTTATAAGCAAATGCTATTCTGACAACCAAGCCTGGGGCGCTGGAAAGACTGCTGGGTTAGAAAGCAGGACACTACATGCTGGATGAGCTCTTCGATAGATTAAAAAAAAAAAAAACTTAGAGCAGTCTTTTTAATGTCTCTGAGCTCAGATTGCTCCTTAGTTTGGATCACATTATTTTATGATCCCTATCAGCATCAAAATTCTTTGCATCTTTATTTTTTAACTTTACCGTGTCCGTGTACAAGTTAATGGCCACAAAATGATGTATGCATTTGAAAAATGGGGTAACTGAAGTGTAAAGTTTAAATTACATTCCAAAAAGCAATAGGAAAATAAATTGTAGCTGAACAATAATTGGCCAGGCACAGTGGCTCCTGCTGGTAATCCCAGCACTTTGGGAGGCCAAGGCAAGAGGATCACTTGAGGCTAGAAGTTCAAGACAAGTGTGGCAACATAGCGAGATCACCTCTCTAGTAAAAAAAAAAAAAAAAAAAATTAGCCATACGCAGTGGTATGCAGCTGTAGCTCCAACTACTTGGAAGCTGAGGTGGGAGGACTGCTTGGACCCAGGAGTTCAAAGCTGTAGTGAGCTATGATGGTGCCACTGCACCCCAGCATGGGTGACAGAGTGAGACCTCATCTCTAAAAAAATAGAAACAAAATGAAATAAAAGTAGAAAAGAATTAGATGTGACTTCTTCCCAAGTTCTAATTTTCTCTTATCCTGCTAGGAGTGTGATACATAGAAATTATATATTCTCAGAGGTCTATGGCATCAAACACTTTAACTCAATTCAGCAAATACTTATTCAGTACAAGTATGTTCCAAGCACTGTGTTAGTTTTTGATAACATGATGCAGGATACACATGATCAGTAACAATCAACTGAACAGCTTCATGTATAGGGGACTATACTAGGCCCTTGCCAGGGGTGGCTACCCTTCCTCTAGTGTGTAGAGGAAAAGGCAAGACATCCATCTGAAAAATAGATAATCAAGCATCAAATGGCTGATACAGACATAAATGTCATAAGATTTCAGAGACAGGAAACATCACTGAAAATCCAGACAGACTTCATGGAGCGTGTGAAATGTGAACCGAACTGCAAAGGACACTGAAAGATCAAAGAGGCAGGAAAGTGCTGGGCCTATTTAATTGACATTTATATCCTTCCCAGTATTGTTAAGATTAGGTTTATTTTTGTGTCTGAAATGCATGTGTGTTGTCTTCCCTCAATTTTAGGTACCATGACAGCGGAAACCATGTATAATACAATATTTATATTTGATTCAGCATGACTGATATTTATAGAGCACCTACTATACATCAGACACTGTACTAAGTAAGCTTTGGAGAAGAGGGAAAGGTCAAGGGGGAAAGAAAAGAATTGGAGATAAAACTCAGAAATCAGATGAGGTCCTTCTGTCACTGAAAGATCTGAGTAAACTTGGTTTGAACTCTCAACACATTGCCTGGACTGTGGATGTGTAAAGCCCTTTCAAGAATGAGCTAACTTCTGGAGGGACACTTTCACCTTCTCATTTCTACTCTGTTTTGCATCATGTTGCAGTGAAGGCATTCAAACAAGGTTCCCTGGGTTTGGCAGCCATCCCTGAAGATGGAGGTAGGTAGGAATCACAGCTCTGCTGCCCCAGTAGCTGCTTTCTCCATTTTCCCTCTCCCCTCCCTCCTTTTGCCCTCATGTTCTACATTACAGATTGCCTCCCAAAATTTCCAAAACCTCCCTGCAGTATGCACGGTGAGTTGGCCGTCCTCTAACAGCTGGATCCTTGGTCTCAACTTTCCACCTCAAGCATTTTCCAACCTATTTATTCTATTACACCTAATTTTCTTTCAGGAAGAAATCTGGCACCAGCTGCTAAGCAATGGTGATATTTTCTCCACCTTGTTACAGAGAGATAAGCGCACCGGTAACTCTAAGAGAAAACCACAGGGCTATGAAGGGACAGAAGGAGAAAGCATAGGAAATGAGTCAGGAATGGTTTTGGGGGCCTAAGTGGTCCCTTTCTCTGTCCCGAATTCACACCGTATTTATTGCCTATGTCACCATATTTATTGCCTTGGAAATGTGTCCTTTAATGCCTTCTATTGCTGTTTGTCTTTCCATCTGTTTGTGCTTTATCTCCCTGACCAGATTTTTTTCAGTTCCAGTATGGCAGGCTTTTCTGTTCATCCCTGGAATGCTCATGGCGCCTGGTCTAGTGCCTCCTGGGTAATGGGCTTCACTGATTGGTCTGTTGAGTCCCAACCTGTGGAAGCTTTATGATTTGCCTAGTTTCATAAGACCTTCCCTCAATTTTCCTAAAAATGCCACATGGCAGGTGTTTGACTTAATTAAAATAAATTAAAATGTCTCTAAGAATGCATTGAGTATTTAACCAATTGGCTTGAGAAGGCTGGAGATGCCCACTCAAGTTCCAGCAATGAGGCGCTGAAAAGGACCAATGTGTATTTAAGTGCCCCTACCTCCCAGCCATCTGCTTTTATTCTCACAATCACCTTCTGCGGTGAGATTAGGTGATTTGCCAGTGTTCACACTATTGCAGGGCAGGAACTGAAGTTTTTAACAGAACGCACCTAGATTCAAAGCTCCTGTTCTTTTCAATGTCTCACACGTCCAGAATAATAATGTCCCCTTAGAGATATTCAGGTTCTCATCATCATCACTAAGAAGGGCAGTTATCCACTAGGATACAAACTAAACAAACCACCCCAATAATTATTGTCCTGGAATTGTAAAAAGAAAATTGACTCCATGAACTTGAACAAGTGGCTTCACCTTTCTGAGCTTCCAGCTACTTATCTGCACATATACAATTCTACAGAGTTGATGTCAACATTAAGTTAAATAACACCGTCTCATACACACACACACACACACACACACGCACACACAATATCAGGGAAACAGTCTTTCTGTTAGCTGAAAACAAAGATCAATTGCATTATTTGAAGATTTCAAGTGGTAAGTGAAAATTCCTCTTCCTTTATAGAGTATAAAATAGGAGCTGACACTCAGGTCTGACATTCAGATTAGTTGGGCAGATGTCTTTTAATTGGGTTAACTCATTACATGACTTGGGAGGGGCATTAGCTGACTCACACAAGAACAGATTAACCATTAAGCCAACATCATGCAGCTACAGCCACAGTCCAGAAGGTAAACTGGCACCACCATCAATATCCTTTGAAGCCCTTCTCCACAGTAACTACCATTGCCCCTCAAACAGAGCACTTTCAGATTATTGTAATCAGCCCAAGTAGGAGGTAAGACGGTCTACGGTATGACCATTATAAAATATAAGAAACTTCTTTAGGGGAGGGCTTGGAGAATGGAACCACTCTCCCCATTCCCCTGATGACACCAAGTCCTGACATATGTCTCTAAGACCACAGGCTTGGTAGTGAACCAGAGCTGAGTTTTAGCTCTGCCTCATCCTAGTTGTGTGGCTGTGAGTAGTACATAACTGCTTTAAATCTCAGTTTTTTAATCTGTAAAATGGGAGTGATAATATTTTATGTCTTTTTTATTGTGTATATTCAGAATTTTTATTTTAAAACAAAGAACCAGAGTAACATTAATAATAGAAAATTCATGTGGAAATATTCACAATCTGGTCAGTGAGAAACGAGAAAACAACTTCCATGCCTTACTGCCCAACCATTGTTTGAGGAGCCAGAAGTAGAGGTGAAGCTGGAAAAAAGTCACCTTTTCCAGCTAAACCCCACTGCATAGCTATGTGCATTTTTATTCAAAGGCTCAATGACCAGAAGGAACAGTGAGAAGTGAAAACCAAAATACTGTTATTGGCAAGGGTTCAGCTAAAGAGTCTGAGATGTGTAAGCACCAAGAAGGGAAAAGGAGATCAATTAACATACGAAAAAGGGGCTGTAGGAACAAACACAGAGAAAATAAGTCAACAATAACCTACTTCCACCCAGAGCAAAGTGACACTGCACATACATTCATCCTTGCAGTATGGGCTACACTGCACATTGACTCATACTGTCTCCAACATGGCCTACTGGAAAGATTCAAGTCCCCTAAGGGCACTCAGCACAGGACCATGGTGGCATGGTAACAGACATAGACAAGCATGCCGTGACCCTGAAGCAACAACATGCTTTAGATAATAATCGTTCAGGAAAAAAATCCTCTCCCAGAGCTGAGGTGTCAAATTCCAAGTTAGCCATAAACATTCTTTTTGGAATTCCTTTAAAGGTATGGGTTAAAATAAAATAAAATCAACACCTAAAATCTCCTAAAGAACAAAATGGAGAAATAATGAACCTCTACCAAGAACTAATTATTTTGGATTTCTCATTTGGATGGCTCTCCCACCAGAGCGATGGCGGGATTACTTAAAAAGTAATGAGTCTACTACAAGGGGAAGGAGTTTTTTGGTCCAGTAAGAAGGAACAGGCTTTCTAGAAATAACTTTCCCTTCCCTGGACTCCATCCAAAATTAGAGCCCATCAACTGTGATTAACTACAATGCCCATCTTAGTTAACAATTTTAGATTTCAAGTAATACTACATATAAACTATAATCTTAAATTTAAAAGTTTCAAAAGAAATCGGTAGCTTTATTATATAGGCATATTACTTTTCTGAGAAATTAAACTTAAGAGTTTCCATCTGAAGGACAGAAATTGTTAAGAGGCAACACGCAGACCTCAGGCTCCGTATCATAAACCCTCCAATAACAAATTGCATTTCTCCCTAAATTCTTCTTATTGCACCTTACCGCTCAAGCATCAAATCTTCTACTCTATGATGTCTTTTAAACACCTCCCTTTCACCCCAATTTTCTTATGTTTTCATTGCTTGGCAAAAGTACACTTAAAAAAATAAATATATGTAATTAAACCAGGAGGCAAAATAAATAAAACTCAAGTTAATTTCCTGTGTACAGCTGTATGGAAATGAGGAAGGTGCTCTTACATAAACCCCCTCTGCTTTCCACACTTGTGTATCTGCTTCCTGGTAAGTCTGAAGTTGGGGCAACTGTACCTTACCCTTCCTCCCCTATATCCCCTAATGGGGCAATATTAGAATCCAAGAGAGGAAGAGCTGGCAAAGTTGTCATATGCCAAGTGGCCAATCCCTCCTGAAATGAAGGTAGGTTCACTTGGTCTCTCCTAAGTGAAAGAGAATGTCCAAGAAATGAAATATTTAAAAAGCCATTGAGAATCTAACAAACCCCAGCCTTGTGGGAGAAAGGAATTGAGTAGCAGCATTCAGAAGCAGTCCTGGGTTCATCCTGATGAGTACCTCCCTCCTTCAGGGAGAGGTGGCTTTCCCATGATGAGCGGGAGGTGGAAGGAGGCATGACTTAGACATTGGTGGTGGTCTCCTTAGCAGGCTGGTTGCTGTTCATCTCCACGATGCAGTCCTTCTGGATCTATTCGCATAATGTGCCTGCCCTTCAAAGTCCTGTGCGATATCCTCAAAAGTCCTGTGACAGGTCTCAGAGACTCTGAAGACGATAAAGATCAAGAAGGTAATGAGGAAGCTGGTGAAGATAATAAAAACATAGACTCCTAAACAGTAAGCAGCAGAAGGCTAGGAAGTTGGAGGTCCGATTGGAGCAGCTGGCCACTACCATCACAGCTGGACCAGGGCCCTGGTTGAAGAGTTCAGCCACAATAAATCAGGGAATGGGGCCTGGCCCAATTTCAAAGAAGGCCACAAAGACCAAGATAGCCCCAATACAGACAAAGCTTATCCCATTATACTCGTCCTTTAATAACAACGAAACAGTCGTGAGGATGGAACAAAAAGTCATCCCTCCAAAGTCTGTCATATCTAGAGTCCTTCTTCCTGCCCTTTCCACCAGAAATAGGGAAACTACAGTGAAGACAGTGTTAACCACACCCACACCGACATTGGCATAGATGGGCTCTTGAACACCTGCACCCTTGAAGATTCCTGTTGAGTAATAGAACACAGCAGATTCCAGAGAGCTGCTGAGAGAGCTGAGCACGATGGAAATGATGATGGGCTGTTGGTAGCTGGATACTCTACTTTTTTTGTTTTTAGGAGTCAGGGGAAAGCACAAATGCAGTCCCCCACTACCACAAATTATGCAGTCGAGTTTCCCACATTTGGGGAAATCGCGGGGGTCAGCACATCTGGAGTGCAATGGATAGGCCTCACCCTGGGAAAACCACCTTCGTGATCATGGTATCTCCCCTGCCAGGTAAGTATGGTAGCTGGATACTCTAAAGAGCTCCAGCACGGTGACTTGCTTTTCTTGTGCCGTCCTTGCACTCTCATCTTTCATCTCCTGGATGTCGTGGGATGCATCCTAAGGAGGATCTCCTTAGCATTCTCCTCTTCCTTTCTCTGAATGAGCAAGAATGTGGGACTTTCAGGGCAAAATGGAAGGGCTGCACTTTGTAGGAGAGTAGGAAAGATGGTAAAGCCTCATAGCCTGAGCCATAGCTCTTCAGACCCCAGGATGAATTCCAGACTAAAGATCTGGTTTGCCAGAATTCTGATAACAATGCCTAGCTGGTTGAGAGTGCCAAAGGCACCCGCAGCACAGTAGGTGAGATACATATGAGCACAAAACCTGTGCAGAGTCCACAGAAGAGGCCAATAACCAAGTGGCCCAGGATCAGCATTTCAACTGACTCAGCTACTTTAAACAATCCCGTAAGGCAGCCTCTAGTGACAACCAACAGGTTGATGATAAGCATTTAATTGTGCCTACCAAAGTGGTTGACAAAGAATTTAATGGAAAAGGAGCCAATCATACCACCAATGGAGAAAATGGCCACAGACAGAGACCAGAGGGACACGAACAAGATCTCAGAGGGAGGAGTATTTGCCTTGTCCTTCAAAGTGTTGATAAATTCCCTTATGATCATCTAAGTGGCATTGATGACCCCAGTGTTGTAGCCAAACTGGAAGGAGCCGACTGTAGCAACCGTAATGGTGAAGATCAGAGATGGAGTGACCTTCGGCGTCCCGATGGCCCTAATGTAATTCTTTCTTGCTTGCTTTTTTTTTTTTTGGTCAAATGACCATAGATTTTTTTTTTTTTTTTTTTTTTTGAGACAGAGTTTTGCTCGTCTCCCAGGCTGGAGTACAATGTTCAATCTCAGCTCACTGCAACCTCCGCCTCCCAGATTCAAGCTATCATCCTGCCTCAGCCTCCCAAGTAGCTGGGATTACAGGCACCTGCCACCACGCCTGGCTAATTTTTATATTTCAGTAGAGACGGGGTTTCACCATGTTGGTCAGACTGGTCTCAAACTCCTGACCTCAGGTGACTAATCTGCCTCAGCCTCCCAAAGTGGTGGGATTACAGGTGTGAGCCATCATGCCTGGCTCCTAATTTAATTATTTTCAAGTCTTTAAGAAAGGTCTAGGAGTGTGATTCCAGAGACACCTTTTTCAACCAATGAAACCTTCAAAATTCCCTTCTCGGCAGCCAGTTTTCTCCAGGTCCTCAGGAATACTCTAAAACTCTCACCATTACAGCATCTCCTATTTTCTGTCTTCTAAAGTTGTTGTAGAGATTAAATTAAATAATAAGCTAGGTGAAGTGGCTCATGGTGCATGTCTGTAATGCCAGCACTTTGGGAGGCTGAGGTAAGAAGCTCACTTGAGCCCAGGTGTTCAAGATCAGCCTGGGAAACATAAGGAGATCCTGTCTCTATAAAAAAATAATTAGCCAGGCATGGTGTTGCACACCTGTAGTCCCAGCTAATTTGGAGGCTAAGGTGGGAGGCTTGAACCCAGGAGGTCAAGGCTGCAGTGAGCCATGACTGTGCTACTGCCCTCCAGCCTGGGTGACAGAGACCCTGCCCAACCTTCCCTCCAAAAAAGAAGAATATAAATTACTTAGTACACTATCTGGCACATTGTAGGTTCTTTATAAAGTTGGTTATTATTTTATTATTAGCAGGGACCAAGGCCTTAAAGTTGTAAGATGCAGGGAAATAACAAAAGAAAATAAAGAAAGGCTCCCTGTTGCTGAAGAAGCCAATGCCACAGTCAGGTTCACGAGGTCTATCACAATTTGGCTTGCAGCCAATCTTACCCCATGGTTACCTGCATGCACCCTGTGAAAACTTCCTTCGCTCCTCAAGGTAGGCAGAATTCCTCCTTTAGTTTCCCAAAGTACTTTGCATGTACTACTTTCCCTTATCACTCTGCATTCTATTTTGCTTGCATAGCTATCAAGTCTACCCTACCTCATCCCAGGCTGTGAGTTTATAGACAGCAGGAACCAGGCAGTCATCTTTGTATTTGCAGCCATAGGCATTTTGTAAGTATTAGATGAATGGATAGAAGGATGGATGGATGGATAGATAGATAGATAGATAGATAGAGAGATAGAGAGATAGATAAGGAACATGGGATGGCTAGTGACTTGAAAGGATTAGGTCTCGGTACCCAGGGGTCTAATTAAGACAGTCATTGCTTCACAAGCTTGCCTAAGGCTGAATCTGAAAGAAATGCAGAGGACATGACATTTGCAGAAGTGTTTGCCTGGTGAGCAACCCACATGTGCCTCCAAGGGAAAAGCATGACTAGTTGGTGACTGCTGGCAGAGCTGGTATCAGGCAGAATACCTTGGCAACCAGAAACCAAGGCAGGATGATGCCTCTAAGTTTTCCTGCAGCCTGAAAGTTAAATTAGCCAATTAGGAACAAGTCCTTCCAAAGACTCAGTTTCAGGCAGACTTGTGGAAATGACTGTTCTCTCTGTCATTGTGTTCACTGTTAACAATGATGCAAGATCTAAAGACAGAAAGTGGGCATGAAATGTGGTTCTCACAGAAGATGGACTGTGTGAAGATAACATTTCCAAGTACCTAGAGTACCAACTATTTTAGATCATAGGGCAATATAGAGGGAGACACTATATCTTGACTTTTCAGAAAAGATTCTTATTTTATTCATTTTGTTAAAAGCAATTGAAGATGATAACATTTATTGATTGATCACTGATTGTATACCTCATACTTTTTAAGAAAGTGATATGCTAGAGTTGGCCTTCCCTGGCTCATGAGAGTCAATTATACATGTGTTTTCTCAAGGTTGCATTAGATAATTTTACACTGCCATCTTAAATTCGGCCATGTCAGGAGTATTTGACTTCCCAGACTCAAATGATGGAAATCGGCAAACACTAAAAATCGGTGTTTTCACTCTCATCCCTCCTGAGAGCTGCTTGTCAAACATTTACTGCACACCACTGATTTTACAATAAATGATCCTAATTAGCCCTTCCCATATTCCTACTTTACAGATGAGAAATTGAAGTTTAGAGATTAAATAACTAATTCACTTATTACAAACATTTTGGTGGCAAAGGCAGGATTGAAATTCAGATCATCTGTCTCCAAAGTTCATGAATTTAACCACTATTTTTTTCTCTTTCTTTTTTTTTTTTTTGAGACAGAGTCTTGCTCTTATCTCCCAGGCTGGAGTGCAGTGGTGTGATCTCAGCTCACTGCAACTTCCCCCTCCTGGATTCAAGTGATTCTCCTGCCTCTGCCTCTCCTGCAGCAGCACAGGCATGCACCAGCATGCCCAGCTAATTTTTGTATTTTTAGTAGAGACGGGGTTTCACCATGTTGGCCAAGATGGTCTGGATCTCTTGACCTCATGATCTGCACCCCCTTGGCCTCTCAAAGTGCTGGGATTACAGGCGTGAACCACCGTGCCTGGCCAGTATTTAACCATTATTTGCAACACTTTACTTTTTTAAAATTGGGGGGTGGAGGGATGGGGTGGGAACCTACCTTATATCCTAATTCTAAGATTTCAAACCCCACTTAGGTCAGCAAAATGGCAGCATAGGCAGCTTGAAGGTCCTGTCCCCCCATAGAAAGTCAAAGAACAAGCAGAAGCTGTCAGAATCAACTTTGTCAGACTCGAAAAAAGTCAGAGGCTTACAGCAACCAAGTGGATGCTGAATTAAGAAAAATAAAAAATGGGCCAGGTGTGGTGGCTCACCCCTGTAATACCAGCATTTTGGGAGGTCAAGGCAAAAGGATCTCTTGAGCCCATGAGTTCCAGACTAGCCTGGAAACACAGTGAGACTCTGTCTCTACCAAAAATAAAAATTAACCAGGCCTGGTGGTGCATGCCTATAGTCCCAGCTACTGGGGAGGCTGAAGTGAGGGGATCATTTGAGTCTGGGAAGTCAAGGCTGCAGTGAACTATCATCTAGACACTACACTGAAGCCTGGGTGACAGAGTGAGTCCCTATCTAAAGAATATATAGATAAGGCTGGACGTGGTGGCTCACGCCTGTAATCCTAGCACTTTGGGAGGCTGAGGCGGGTGGATCACGAGGTCAGGAGTTCGAGACCAGCCTGGCCAACATGGTGAAACCCCCATCTCTACTAAAAATACAAAAAATTAGCTGGGCATTTTGGCAGATGCCTGTAATCCCAGCTACTTGGGAGGCTGAGGCAGGAGAATCACTTGGGAGATGGAGGTTGCAATGAGCCAAGATCTTGCCACTGCACTCTAGCCTGGGTGACGGAGCAAGACTCCATCTCAATAAATAAATAGATAAATAAAATGATAGGAAAGTTTTGTGGCATTTTTATTTGCTCTTACTCCACACCTTACCTTGCAACAGTCTTGAAGACAGAAGCCCATACTGTCAGCATGGGCTGTGGCCTCTGGTTCTAGAGAGAGCAAAGCAGACCTTATTTGCAAATTATTGTGTAGATTGGTTTTAACTTGTCTGAGGGTAAATGAAGGACTGGTACAAAGCACTTACCTCTGTTTGCCTAACTCTGAATTAACCCAGATTGGAAAAGCATAGGGCATTGCTTGAATCATCATAAGATGGAAGAATAAGGCCTGAGGCAAAAGATCACAGTTGAGACATGCAATAAACCACCTCAGGCCTGGGCCAAAAATTTGAGGACAGAGTTTCTTTAGAAAGTTAGGGCAATCAAAAGCACCTGTGTATGCAGGGAATTTAGAAAGCCATGCATGTGCCCAGGGCAAGATGCTCGCTCAGAAAAGATGTGATAAAAACTTCAGCTTTCATCACAGCTGATTCCTAAGCTCTGCGCAAGCCTGGCTAAGTGTTGAATGAGGGCCCCAGCACAGCCCAGTTGGCAAAGACTGAGAAAAGTATTTTTGTTTGTTTCTTTTGTTTCTTAGCTCCTGAAATTCAAGTAAAATTCCGTCAAAACATCACTGAAAATCAGGTGCAGTGGCTGACGCCTGTAATCCTGGTATTTTGGGAGGCTGAGGAAGGCAGATCACTTGAGGACAGGAGTTCGAGGCCAGCCTGGACAACACGGTGAAACCCCATCTCTATTAAAAATACAAAAATTAGCCAGGCACGGTGGCATGAGCCTGAAATCTTAGCTACACAGGAGACTGAGCCAGGAGAATTGCCTGAACTTGGGAGATTGCAGTAAGCAGAAATCACACCCGTGCACTCCAGCCTGTATGACAGAGCAAAAACTCTGTCTCAAAAAGAAACAAAAAACAAAAACCAACCAAACCAACAAACCAGCAAAAAAAACCACTCACTGAATACAAGCTAAGGCACAAGAGACTTCAGCAACCACACATGACAAAGAAAAGTCTCCGCAAAAATAGGAAAAGTTACTAGAACAAGACTACTACAGGCCTCAACAATAAAAACAAAAACAATCACAAAGAAAAGGAAACTCCAAAGAAGGAGAATAATCTTATTTCTAGAGTTGCTGCAATATACTATTCAAAAGTCCAGTTTTCAAAAACAACAAAAGAACACAAGAAGGTACACAAAGAAACACGTAAGTATACTTCAATAAAACAAACAGACAAAAACCATGCCGAAGAAGCCCAGACATTGAGCTTATTAGACAAAAACTGTGAAACAATGGTCTTAAATGTACTCAAAGAGCTAAAGGAAAATGTGTACACAAAACTAAAGAAAATCAGGAAAATAGTGTATGAACAAAATGAGAATACCAATACAAAGACAGAAATTATAAAAAGGAACCAAACAGAAGTTTTGGAGCTGAAAAGTAGTAGAATAACTGAAATGAGAAAACCACTAGAGGGGTTTGTATTAGTTTGCTACCATAACAACATATATCAGACTGAGTGGCTTGAAAACAGAAATGTATTTTCTCACAGTTCTGGAGGATGGAAGTACAAGATCAAGGTGTTGGCAGGGTTGGTTTCCTCTGTGGTCTCTTTCCTTGGCTTGTAGATTGCAGCTCTCCTGCTATCTCTTCACATGGTTGTACTTCTGTGCATGCATATTCTGATATCTCTTCTTCTTACACAGACACCAATTATATTGGATTAAGGCCCTAATCTAGCCATTTAAATCTAATTGTCTCAAACTAAATAATTAAATTTATTTTAATTTAATTAGTTTGATCACCAGGAATGAGGATGCCTGCTTTCAAAACTGCTATTCAACATCTACTGAAAATTCTAGCCAGAGCAAGTTGACAGGAAGCAGAAAGAAAGGGCATCCAAACTGGAAATAAAGAAGTAAAACTGTATCTCTGTGACCAAAGAATCTACAAGAACGCTACTTGAGCTAATAAATTCAGCAAAGTTGCAGGTTATAAGATCAACACACAAAAATCAGTGGTCTATACATCAGCAATGGATATTTGAAAAGGAAATAAAGACAGCAATTCTATTTGCATTACAATAGCATCAAAAAGTATAAGATACTTAGGAATAAATTTATCCAAGGAAGTGAAATATTATATACTGTAAACTATAAAAACAATGCTGAAAGAGATTAATGAAGATATAAATAAATGAAAAGACACCCACATTTATAAATTGCATGACTTAGTATGTTAAGATAACAATACCCAAAACAATTTACAGATTCGACACAATTGCTATCAAAATCCCAATAGGTTTTTTGTATAAATAGGAAAAGATCAGGAGTTCGAGATTGGCCTGGCCAACATGGTGAAACCCCATCTCTACTAAAAATACAAAAATTAGCTGGGCGTGGTGCCTCATGCCTGTAGTCCAAGCTATTCAGGAGGCTGAGGTACAAGAATCACTTGAACCTGGGAGGCGGAGGTTGCAGTGTGCCAAGATCGTGCCACTGCACTACAGCCTGGGCATCAGAGTGAGACTCGGTCTCAAAAAATTAAAAAAAAAAATTAATATGGGATTGCAAGGGACCTGAAATAGCCAAAATAATCTTGAGGAAAAAAAATCAAAGGTGGAAGGCTCACACTTTTTGATTTCAAAATTGAAGAAACTACAGAAATCAAAACAGGGTGATACTGGAATAAGAATAGACACAGAGACTAATGGACTATAATGAGATGTCCAGAAATAAACCCTCATATTTATGGCCAATTGATTTTTGACAAGGCTGTCAAATCCATTCAATGGGGAACGTACAGTTTTTTCAAAAGATGGTGCTAGCACAACTGGATTTCCACACGGAAAAAAATGAAGTTGGGCCCCTACCTCACACCATATACAAAAATTAACTCAAAATGGATCAATGATCTAAATATAAGAGCAAAACCATAAAACTCTTAGAAGAAAACATAGGGGTAAATCTTTGTGACTTTGGATTTGGCAATGGATTCCTAGATATGATACCAAAAGCATGAGCAACAACAACAAAAGTTAAATAAATAAATAAATAAATAGGACTACATCAAAATTATTTTTAAAACTTTAACATAAACTGAGTACAACAATAATACCAAAAGAACATTGAATAAAAGTTCTTAATAGCACAGGCAGTTCATATTTTGTCCATCAAAGGCTATTATTAAGTGAGAAGGCAAATTGAAGACAATATGAAGACAATATTGAATATGAATATGAAGACAATATGAAGGCAAAATGAAGACAATATTCACAAATCACACATCTGATAACGAATGACTACCCAAAATATGTAAGGAACTCCTACAATTAAACAATAGAAAGACAATTCAATTTAAAGACAGGCAAAGGACTTGAAAAGACATTTCTCAAAAGAAGATATTACAAATGCCAATGAGCACATTAAAAAAATTCTCAACATCATTAGAAAAATGCAACTCAAAACTACAATTAGATAAGTACTTCACACCTACAATGATGGCTTCAAAACAAACACATATAACAAGTGATGGCAAAGATGTGGAGAAATTGGAACCTTAATACACTGCTGGTGAGAATATAAAATGCTGC
The DNA here is from genome assembly GCF_001604975.1 of Cebus imitator. Taxonomy (NCBI): domain Eukaryota; kingdom Metazoa; phylum Chordata; class Mammalia; order Primates; family Cebidae; genus Cebus; species Cebus imitator. Next base: position 564,568 of record NW_016107450.1, on the reverse strand, counting down.
AGCCCCTATGGAAAACATAGGATTACCATATGACCCAGGAATTTCATTCTTAGACACATACTCAAAAGAATTGAAAAGAGGGTTTCAAAATTCTAATGTTCATTACAGCATCATTCAATAGCCAAAGGGTAGAAGTAATCCAAGTCTATCAACAAATGAATGAACAAAATGTGGCATATGGACTATAAAATATTTCCTAGCCATAAATAGGAATGAAGTTCTGATACATGCTACAATGTGGATGTATCCTGAACATTATGCTAAGTAAAATAAGCCAGACACCAAAGAACAGATATTATATAATTCCACTTATATACAATATATATCTAGAACAGGTAAATTCATAGAGACCAAAAGTAGATTAGAGTTTACAAGGGACTGAAAGGAGAGGGGAATGAAGAGTTACTGCTTACTGAGTACAGAGTTTTTGTTTAGGGGGATGGAAACATTTAGAAATAGGTAATGTTGGTGGTTGCACAACATTGTGAATGTAACCAATGCCACTAAATTATACACTTAAAAGTGATTAAACAGGGCTGGGTGCAGTGGCTCATGCCTGTAATCCCAGCACTTTGGGAGGCCATGGGGGCCGGATCACTTGAGGTCAGGAGTTCAAGACCAGCTTGGCCCACATGGTGAAACCCCTATCTCTACCAAAAATACAAAAATTAGCCAGGCATGGTGGTGCATGCCTGCAATCCCAGCTACTCGGGAGGCTGAGGCAGGAGAATTGTTTGAACGTGGGAGGCAGAGGTTGCAGTGAGCCAAGATCACGCCACTGCACTCCAGCCTGTGTGACAGAGTGAGACTCTGTCTCATTAAAAAAAAAAAAAAAAAAGTTAAAATGGCATATTTTATGCTACATATATTTTTTACCAAAATTTAAAAACTCTAATTAAACTGTTCATGTCTGTTAATCCCCATTTAATTTTCCAGCTTCTTCTTATCTTCCTCCTTTGAGCCTCATTTTGCTCACTGCTTTCCCAATTCTCAAAGTCTTTCTCCTACATGATCCTTGGTAACAACTGTGGAAAATGATGCTGCAACTCACACTGTGTGCTTGCCAAATGTCACCATGTTGACAAAAACTATAGAAAATAGGGCATTAGGGGAAAAAAAACTGTTTATATAAACAATACAACAATATGTACAAACAGAACGTTGAATAAAAGTTATTGAAAGCACAGGCAAACCATATTTGCTAGCTTTAGAGACTTACGCAGGGGGGGTGAGTTTTCTCCTGAATCACCTCCCTAAACGGTTCAAGAAACAAAGGTGTGGCATCCCAACTTCCAGAAGCTGACTGCTCCCCAAGTGTCAGGCCACAAAGACTGAGTTTCTTTAAAAGATTTAGTTCAGCCCTTATGTGCTTACCCTCTAATGTCCCCTGTACTTATATTCTCTCGGGTTTGTTTTTCCTCTCCTAAGTTTGGAAAAAGGTTTGATTAACTAGTTGGCCTTTTCACAATTATCTTGAAGCTTAAAGGTATTATTTGTGGACCAGGACTTTTTTGTTAAAGTGAGAATAAAGAACATAATCTCTTCTCCTTGTGCTACCCTATAGACCTGCCCGCACATCAAGGGAGAAGGGAGCCCTCACTGTTCTTTTGTTTTGGGAGGCTGGACACCATTATGCATACATGTTTTAAAGTCAGCTTTTAAATTTTACTTTATAAAACTGTGTATGGTAGTGATTAAGAATTGGGGCACTGATGTCCTATATTCAATCTTGGCTCTGTCCTCTCCTGTGTGCCGTGGACAAGTCTCTCCCCCTCTCTGAGTATTTTTCCCTGCTGTAAAGAGGATAACACCTACCTCAGAGGATTATGATGAAGTTTGAATGAGAGAAGGTATGAGAAGTACCAGGACAGTGCACAACACAGTGTAGGTGCTGAAGAAAGTTAGCCTGCTAGCTACCTTATTTATTGCAGAACATCCATGAACACCCAAAGTTCTTCTCCATGAAATTTTCCCCAGTGAACAGTCCATGATGATTTCTCTATCGTCTACAGTCCTATAATCCTTGATGAAAATGCATTTCATGCTGCAGCCATTTTATGTTTTATTTTTATTTATTTTTGTGATAGTCTGGGTCTGTCGCCCCAGCTGGAGTGCAGTGGTACAATCTTGGCTCACTGCAACCTCCGCCTCCCAGGTTCAAGTGATTCTCCTGCCTCAGCCTCCTAAGTAGCTGGGATTACAGGTGCCTACCACCACACCCGGGCAATTTTGTGTTTTTTAGTAGAGACAGGGTTTCACCATGTTGGCCAGGCTGGTCTTGAACTCCTGACCACAGGTAGATCCACCCACCTCAGCCTCCCAAATTTCAGGATTACAGGCATGTGCCACTGCACCTGACCTATTTTATTTATTTTTTGGAGACAAGGTCTCTATCTGGTGCCCAGGCTGGAGTGCAGTGGTGTAATCACAGCTTACTACAGTCTCAACCTCCTAGGCTCAGGTGATCCTCCCACCTCAGCCTCCTGAGTAGCTGGGACTACAGGCATACACCACCAGATCCAGCTAATTTTTGTATTTTTTGTAGAGACAAGTTTCCACCATGTTGCCCAGGCTGGTCTCAAACTCTTGGGCTCAAGTGATCTGCCTTCTTTGGCCTTCCAAAGTGCTAGGATTACAGTCATGAGCCACTGCACCCGACCTATAGCCATTTTATATTGTACACAAATTTTCATCAAATAAACATCAAGTCATTTGAGAATAGTGGCAATGTTGTGTACTCTTGCTGCCCCCAGAGCCTGATGCAGCCACACATGTAATGAGCCCTGAAGGAACATGTCTTAGTTTTATGTGGCTGTAAACATAGTACCTGAAACTGGATAATTTACAAACAACAGAGATTTATTTCATACAGTTCTGGGGGCTGGAAAATCAGTGTCAAGGACTCTTCTACTGCATCCTACCATGGCAGAACGTGAAAGAGCAAGAGAGCAGGCAGAAGAGATGAAAAGCAAAGTCTCAAGCCCTTTTACAATCAGTATTAATTGATTCATGAGGGTGGAACCCTCTTGACCTAAACACCTCTGATTAAGCTCCCTTTCCCAACACTGTTGCATTCAGGATTACATTTTCAACACATGCCTTTTGGGGGGACACATTCAAACCACAACAGAACACATTTTAATTGAATGGCCAAGAAGTAATTTGGAGCCCAGGATAAAGCACTGGACTTGTCATTAAAAGATTGGAGTTCTAGTCTTGGTTTTCATATGGGTGGGCTTTGTGACAAGGACAAGAAACTTCAAGGCAACTCTCATAATCAGTCTCTAAATTAGGATAGGAGAGCTGCCCTACCCACTTTCAGGAAGAATTACAATTAGATTAACATGTGACACCATACATGCGAAAGTATTTGGTAATTCCTAAAATTCTAAAAAATAGCAGTAATAATAACTACCCAGAATCCAACAGCATTGCATTTTGAATCTACATAAGCAACCACGTTCTTCTAGCATTGTCTTTATTTTAGGCTGTTGATAAATGTTCCATAATTCTGGTGCTATAAAGGGGCAGAATAAGACAAAATAAAACCTGTTGGCTGCTAATCATTTACAATCAGATCATTGACTCAACCAATTAACCAATTACACTTAAAGTTAAAGCCCATTTTCAACCTACTGCCAGGATTAGGAGATTGATAGATTTTTAGCACAAAGGCTTATGCTCAAAACTCCCATTAGCAGTAATGGGAACTATGCCCATTAGGCCCATGGAGAGATGAGAGTTGAATGTGATATATAATCTATCTTGCTTAATGTCATCAGTTTCCCTATAGCCCCTTCAAACAATCAGACGCCAGTGAAATGCCCTAAATGGAACTAATAGCATTGAATTAAGAGAATATTAACTAACAGTCTATTTCAATGAGGCTTTCCAACACAATAAGCCTATAGATATTTCAAAATCTTGACATGCCTGGGTACGTTTTTTGTTTGTTTGTTTATTTAAGGAGGAAGACAATCCTTTAATAATGAGGAAATACTAGAAGAGGATAATTTACATGACTATATCAGACAAAATATTTCCCCTAATACTTGAGCTTTTTGTTATATAAAAAGTGATCAGTTGAGCCTTATACAGATTAAAAAATCCTTCACATTGCCTTTAGTTTACAAGAAATGAAGAAACCAAAAGAAAAGTGATATTGGCACTTTTTTTGTTTTGTTTTTGAAACAGGGATCTCTCTTCATCACCCAGGCTAGAGTGCAGCGGCATGATTGTGGCTTACTGCAACCTCCACCTCCCCAGGCTCAGGTGATCCTCCCGTCTCAGCCTCCTGAGTAGCTGGACTACAGCTGTGTGCCACACCACCCAGCTAAATCTTATATTTTTTGTGGCAATGGAGTTTCACCATATTGTCTAGGCTAATCTTTTTTTTTTTTTTTTTTTTTTT